>NC_056725.1:426603413-426795913 GCF_019279795.1 Protopterus annectens
ACACACACACACACACACACACACACACACACACACACAAACACACTTGCTAGGACTGAGATTATAACCTCTACCTATCTATCTTTTGCTACTACAGTGTTACACATTTATTGCACATGCCATGGAGCTTATAGGGTGAAGGTTGACCAAATGTACTTCTAAGGTGAGGAACATCATCAGCTCTTGTAAATTATGGCCATGGATGATGTACTGGGTGAGAGAAGCCACAATATATTTTAAACTACACATATACACACTTATACACATATTTGCCAGAAATGGGATTAGAACTCCTACCTAACTAGTTATTTGTACTATAGTGTTACACAGTTATTGCACATACCACAGAGCTTAACCCAAAAGCTTTAACTTACACACACTTGTACATTTGCCACGACTGAGATTAGAACTTATACCTAACTAGTTATTTGTAATGTAGTGTTATGCAGTTATCGCACATGCCACATTGCTTATAGGGCTGTGACCTGAGGAAAAGCACTTCTAAGGTGACCGAAATCTGTAGGAATGCTAAAGTAGGGCAATGGGAAGTGTACTGGCTTTGAAATGACCAGAATATTTAACTTATAAACAAACACACAAACACACACACACACACACACACACACACACACACACACACACACACACACACATACACTTTTACATTTGCCAGAACTGAGGTTATACTCCTACCTAACTAGTTATTTGTACTATAGTATTACACAGTTATCACATGTGCCATAGAGCTTATAGGGCTGAGGCCTGATGAAAGGGACTTCTATGGTGACAGACATCTTCAGGACTGCTAAAGTAGGGCAATGGGAAGTGCACTAGATGGGAAAGGCCTGTTAATTTCTAGATCCTACTGATAATTCTCTAAGTGTATGAGCATGCCCAGTGTGACCTTCTATAGTAAATGTGGGACTCCATTCCAGGGATTGTTGTACACCAGTCTGGTTTGTTTTGTGCTAAAGCCATACATCTCAACCTGTTGGTGCAGGATATCTGGAGATAGCCTAGCAAAATGGGGAAACAATGGTCCATATGGTGATTGTGATTATTTTTCTCAGTAATGTATGGGTTTCTAGGGTTACAGGGTTTGTTTTAGCAGACATCTGACATATATGACATTTGACACTGTCATGTATTGTTTGAGTACCTCGTGACATACCTTCTCAGATCATCACAGTGATTTACCAGAGGAATGCAGGATGGATGATAGACACACCAATATTATGGGCCAAATGCTACGCATTCTTGCACAATCCAGCCTGTTTAGAGGTGTGCCTACAACCAAATGACTGCTGGAGCTGTGGTAAAGGTCCAGCACCTTGGTGATATGTTACAATGGTGGAATCTCTGTGCATTTCTGTTCTGGTAAGGTCTGATTTCCAGTCAACGGTTGGGTAATATAAGTCAGACAGGATCAGGGTGACAGGCAGACTCCAGATAGATTTATAGAGGATACGATATGTGGGGTGGGGGTGTCCTGGGTCAGATATGTGGCCTATAGCTACCAGCACTTTGCACCAGGGTCTTCTGAAAGGTTGACTGCACTTGGAGGGTCTTGTGTGTGTGAGACTGTTTGACCAGCCTGGAGATGTGTGTGTGTGTGTCACATATATGTATGTCTCACTTCATTTTGCTTAGATGGCCACATTCTGGGGTCAGGATGTTGCATAGGATGAGTGATCAGGGAAGGGTGTGTTACTCCCCATGGCTGTAGGCCAGGGTTCTGTGGGTGCAGACATGTCAGCATCTTCCAGGGTTAGGACTGCCTGCAATGAGCACATTCCCATGTTTAGACTCCTAGCCCCGTCTATCGACTGTACAGAGTATCATAGAATGTCCAGATTCATGACTCATATATCTGGTTGGTTACCCGAATGAGTGTGGTTTTCAAGGAAAAGTGTTTTGCAAGTCACTCAGGGTTGAAGTCAGATATTACTGACAGTTGACATTTCAGTTTCAGACTTCATACCCTTCAGAGATTCCATGCTAATGCAATCATTCCATCAACTTTCTTACATTATTAGAGCAGTATTTCAAAGGTGTTCTTTGGATCTTTATCACCCCATTATTCATAGCTTTGTCCAGATGTCTGGCTCTCTGAGGCTTGCAGGTTTGCTCCTAGTAGTTAGCAACATGGTCTTTCTTTGCATTTTATAGACTGTGTTATGTTAGTGTTATGGAACCCATGACACTCCCTAACAGGGCACTGTGGGTGAGGCATGGGCATTTGCCAGAGGCCTGTAGGCTAGGTGTGACAGATGCAGGCCATCTGTAGCAAGGCAGTGCATCCTGATGATCATATGTTCCCAGGCTGCCAGCAGTAGACACCCCTGGGATGGCACCATTAAGTTGACTTGGTGTTACTGACAATTGCTTTCTGTTCATGTTGAGCCATCACTCTAGTTGACAGCTGGATGCTGATCAAGGCTAGAGACATGTTACTGCATTTCTATGGGACTGTGGGTGGGGGTGACACATCTGTACACAATACACATTTGCAGAGACTGTGCTGATATTTGCTTAACATTTTGGTCCCATTTAGCATAGTGGTGTGCCCTATCTGTGAGACTACATGCATAACAGTATCAACCACAGGTCAGATTGTTCTGGCATACACATTTTTAGTTTCAGACTTCTTAGCTTTCAAAGCCATACTGTCACTGCCAGACCTGCTGTGATATCACTGTGTAAGTCTGTAGGTGGGAATTTCATGGATGTCACCATGTGGGGGCCTTTGACAGACATTTCTGTGTGGTTTTCTATAGCTGATCTGCTGGGTGAGGCTGGGGGCGAGTATGGGACCCACACTTTGACATCCATGCATGCGACCTATGATCCCCCCAGTTATTTGGCTCACCACATATACTGCAGTGGTATTTGTCAACTAGGGTGGTACAGCATAGTGTGGGTAAGCTACTACTGGGCATACACTTCCTGCTGTTCCAACAGAGCTGTCAGTTATCTGCTGTTATCCCAGTAAGCCACTCCATTCCCTTGCATGGTTGTATCAATGCCATAGGTATGCTATCAGAACATTCTACTCCATTCATTTATTGTTAAGAAGATTGACTTACCTTGTGCCTGAGGCAGTTGTAAGGATGGTGTTTGATGGCTGCTATGTTGGATGCACACAGTACACTGCCTATACATGGTAAGGTATGGGTGGTGTGATGTTTGGCATCCATTCTACTGTGTGTGCGAGTCAGAGAGAGATATCAGTCCCTTTGGCCCTACAGTGTCAGTGTATTTGCTATGCATTTCCTCTCTGCCAAGGACAGAGGATACTGGGCATGCCTCCATCTGCCTACAGTGGGAGGCTGAGGATGTTCCACCTCCAAGTCCCTCTGTGCCTGTGGAGACCTTGGCAATGGTGGGGTGCTGTGTGGCCCTTCCCCATTTTGTTCCTGCTGCAGCTGTTTCCACAGGATCATATTATGTAGCATGGCACATACTATGAACATGTGTGTGCATGTGGCTGGAGAGCACTGCAAGGCTCCACTGGATATGTCAAGGCAGCGCAACCATGACTTGAGCATCCCAAGCAGACACTCTATAATGATCCTGGTTTGTGCGTGTGCCTCATTATGGTGTTCTTGTGTGGATGTGTGTGCATTTCTGATGGGTGTCATCAGCCACAGCTCCAGTGCATAGCCAGCATCCCCCACCAGATGGCCATATGGGATGTCCCCACTGGAAAATGCCTGGTACAGCTGTGACAAATGCCAGATGTGGGAGTAGTGATAGCTTCCAGGGCTGCCAGCACACACATTCATGATAATGCCCTGAGCATCGCACATGACCTGGCAATTGATGGAGTAGAACCCCTTGCAGTTTAGGTAGACCCTACCCTGGTCATCGGGTGGTACTTTGATGTGAATATGCGTGCAGTCTGTGGCACCCTGTACCTCCAGGTATTCTGCTACATGGTGGAAGAGATGCATATTGCTGGTCCTCTCCTCATGGGTGCTGGGGAAGTAAATGTGCTCAGCGGCATGTGGTTGCATGGCATTCAGAAACTGGTGGAGTATCCTGGATGCAGATGCCTGTGAGACCCCCCCCATGATATCACCGGTAGGTCTTTGGAAGATACCCGTAGCTAGTATTCTTAAGGCTACACATACCTTGGCATCCACTGGGATGGGTTCCCCTCTGTTGGTTCTGGGTCTGAGGCTAGGCCGGCACAGCTGATCGAGTTGCTAAAGTATGCCCCTGTCCACCCTGTAGTGCTCTACTATGTCCAGATCATGTAGCCCCTGGTAGGTTACCCTGGGTCTGAACACTCTCCTCCTCCTCTTCGGTCTGAGTTGATTGTCAGTATTATCCTCCTCAGTGCCCTCGGCCTCTTGCACATACTGATAGATCAAAGCAACAGCAGCCCCTAATATTTTTTGCCAGTTTTGTCAGTTAAAATTCCCCCATATGTGTACACCTATGGTGCAGAGTTTGTGGGAAAAACAGACTGGAAGGTGTTTGCATAGTTTATAGTGGTGTGCTGCAGATTCTGCCTGTGTGATTGGCTGCTTTGAGACATTCCACCTGCTAGCTGTTTTAATTATATTTGAGTGGCTGTATTTTTGCTATTTCCTTTTTTTTCCTTTTCTCCCATCCCATCTCCACCCTTTTTAAGCTTGAGATGTGGCGTGCAAATCCGCTGCCTAAATGTAAACAGTACTGCCATTTCCATTTTTTTTTTGTTGTTAAGTCCCAGTGCACACCACACACACCCGTTTAGCTAAGGTAAATACGTTTAAGCAGAAATGGCCCTCCCTAGATGCAAACACACTCTTCATTTCATGGTGTAAGACGTTACAGCCTCAGACACACATCCTTGCTTAGCTGTGCTTAGCTAAGCACAAACCCAGGCAACGGAGCTCCAATATGCTTACAGCAAGCATGATACACCCCCTTTTCATGTTAGCTGCTCCTTCTACCTACACTCTCCTGTTCTAGCTATTAAATAAAATTCAGAATTCAATACACAGGAGGTTCAGATTCAAAAGTTTACTAGTGTACACCAGGAGGCAAAAAACAATACAAGTAGAGAATTTTGTCTGACATGAAACAGGAAGCACACAATTTTATATAGGTTTAACATTCAAGCTATGCCCACCTTACTGACGTGATATGTCACAGGGCATCTACATCACTTTAGCTTACAATTCTTCATTCATTAAGTTTGCTGATGCTGTACATTTAAAAAAACTTTTCCTTTAGATACAATACGGCCTTGCTATCCAGCTGGTCAGTCATAATGTCTTTCTGTAAAGTTATTTATTCAAGGTTTCATATCAGTTCGAATACAATAGCAGCTTCAATCTTTTAATGCATGTCTTTGTTCTGTTACACTTTTTCACACAGCTGCGTGATATCTAAGTAACACATATACAAGGCCATCTCATTCCACCAGGAAAGACCAGAAGATTTCATTATTTCACACATTTAATTTCCTGACCCAGCAGATAATCACTTGTGAAAAGCATAAACATTAAAACTTGCTAAGCTAGCATTCTGTCAGGGTCAGGGATCAGCTTTTGCTTCAAGCCACACTGCAGTTTCAAAACTACTTCACATTTAGACATGAATTAATTTTACTACTATATGATTAATAGAATACAATGCATTATATACTACTTTGCTTTTAAACTAGCATTTTTCATGTATTCAAATACACATTTTTCTAACATTCCCCCCTATTAATACTTTTTATTCTATTTTGAAGTATGCATAGTGTCATTTCATCTCCTAGCCTTTTCCGCTCAGGATTTTCAGCTAGGTGAGTCATTTAATCTATACTTCAGAAAAACCGTCATCTGAAATCAATCTTTCAATTTCAATATCTTGGTAGAAAGTTTCAGTAACAGATACATCAACAAAATCTTTGATTAATCTTTTCATGCAGGGAATTCCACACTAAACACATGCCCCTATTAGGAGTATACCCACACAAATGGCAATCAGAATATTCATTAGGATGGAACCCCACCCCCAAATAGATTCTGGAAAAAGTCCATCAGTGGGTTTGGGCCTGGTTCAGTCATGGCTGATACTTGCTGAATTACCTCTAGATGGTTATCTATCTTGTGACGATTGTCAGGAATAAAAGCACAGCATTCTTCTTTGATAAGCGCGCACGTACCACCTCTCGCAGCTAGGGTGAAGTCAAGAGCCATCTGATTTTGTAGCACAACAGTTCTCATTGCATTCAGTTCATCAGTCACCAATTCTAGGGTGGAAAAAGTTGCATTACTCATTACTTCGAGAAGTTTCGACAACTTCCTCAGCTCCCAGATCGATTTGACTGCTCCATAAGCTGGGAGTATTCCTGCCCAGGATATAACACTGTCACTCAAGTCCATATGAGTCAATTCACTTTTGTCTTTTACTGAATTATGGTCTTTCCAACCAGCTTCGATCTTCCCAACTGGATTCACAGGTTTCTTAACTGGACCTTCAGATTTTCGAGCTGTTTCTCTTACATTTCATATCTTACCCAAAGGTAATTCTGCAGTATGTCTTATTGTGCAACCAAGTAACCCAAAAAACAACTGCCGGACCAATTCTCAGGTAACCATTTATATGCCTTTTTCCCACAAATAAAATAACAGTTTTCTACTTTAGTACTAACACGCATTAGCCCTGCATGAAACATTTTCTGATCTATAACTGACAATTGTTTAAACAAAACTGGATTTTTTTGAATGTCACTCATAGTTGTTTTCAATGAGTTTAAATACGAGTCATAATTAGTATTGCAAAAAGTATTGCCATTACTATTCTTAATATAATAGTTATGTTACAATTGCTTCAGCCCACCTGGAGAGTGTAATTTTTGTAGAAACATACAACTCCTTTTTGTGTGACAGGTAAAAATAAAGCTATTTTGTCCTGTGATCTCACAGTTCCTGTGACGAAAAGTAAATTCTCCCAAGTCTCATTTATCCCCAAAGGGACAGCAGACATTACCAGTCCTCCATATGCTGTTGGTATAGCTGTACAAACCCAGCAATTTGAAATGTTCATAGTCTCTGCATACACACGTTTCATGGCCAGGTATGTGTTAAAATTTGGATGCCAGTCTATAGACGTTTCATCACGCCTTCCCACTTTCACTTGTGTGGTTGTGTGTAGGATAAACCACAGCAAGAGGAAAATTGTCAGAATTACAGTTAATAGATGTACACACAACAAAATGATTATGCAACATCTCTGGGGTTGATCTAAACTTCTATTCGGTTTGTTTTTGGCCATCTTGGTCTGGTTGTGTATCAGTCTCAAAGTTTTTATCAAGTTGAAAGTTGTTTACTGGTTTACAGTGTGTTAAATGAACCCAGGACGTCCTCTCGGCCACTCTAACTGCAGTAGGCGTTGCCAACAGAACCTGGTATGGTCCCTCCCACTTTGGACTCGCCCAATTCTTCCTTTTCGTCACTTTCAGCCAGACGTATGTCCCAGGAGCCAAGACTGCTTCCACCGGTCTGCTCTGTTCCTTATCTGAAAAAGAGTTAAACTGCAAAACAGATTTATTTGTTAACAGTTTTTTTCATATAACTAGCTAATGAACTGTCAGCCTCCTGCTCTGCAGGCATGAGAGCTTTCCACTGAGGCACATAATATGCTCTCCCAAAAATCATTTCAAAGGGAGTCAAACCCTTTGTATTTGGAACCGTTCTCATACTCAGCAGTGCCAAAGGCAGACAGTATATCCAATTCTTTTGGGTCTCTTCTACTAGCTTCCTTAACTTGTTCTTTAGGGTACCATTGTACCTTTCCACCAGTCCTGCTGACTGTGGGTGGTAAGCATAATGGTTCTTCAAGGAGATACCAAAAAATCTCCCAAGCTGGTGAATCGTCTGATTCACAAAATGTGTGCCATTGTCACTATAAATCTTTTCCGGAATGCCAAATCTAGGGATTACTTCTTTTATCAAGGCTTTTGCTACTGTTGCTGCATCTGGGTTTTTGGTTGGAAAAGCTTCTACCCATTTAGAAAACATGTCTACAATAACTAAACAAAACTTCTTCCCTTCACATTTATTCAAATCTATGAAATCCATACAAATAGTATGGAATGGGTATGGTGGTATAGGAAAATTTCCTTGCTTGGTTTTAAATGCTCCTTGTGCATGATGCTTGTTACAAGTATGACAAGCTGCACAAATTTTTTTTGTGTAGTTTATGTATCCATATGTTTGGAATATTCGATTTACTAACTGTACTATCCCCCCTGTTGAGACATGGCACTGCCCATGGCTCAACAAAGCTGCATATCTAAATAAATTAGACGGCAATATCGGTTTTCTTTCTTTGGAAATGTACAGTCCATTCTCAAGAATTGCACCTCGTTTACCCATTTTGTTTTTCTGCTTTTGTAGTAAGTGTCTGCATTGTTTTTAACATGTCTAAATCTAAAATCTCAGAGGGTTGTAATTCCTCATTTAAAAGTACAGTTTCTGAGTCTGAGGCTGCTTGCTTTGCAGCTGCATCAGCTCGTGCATTGCCTTTTGAAATCTTATCCTGCTGTTTTGTATGAGCTACACATTTACAAATAGCTACTTTGGTAGGTAACTGAATAGATTCTAATAACTCCAAAATAAATTGCGCATGATTAATAGGTTTTCCACTGGATGTTATCATTCCTCTATTTTTCCATTGTTGTGCAAATACATGTATTGTAGAAAAAGCATACTGACTGTCAGTATATATGTTTACACACTTGTTTTTTGCTAAAGTACACGCTCTCGTCAAAGCTATCAATTCAGCTGCTTGTGCAGATAAGTTGTGTGGTAAGGATTGAGCTTCTAAAATTTCAGTGTCTGTAACTACTGCATACCCTACCAGATTCTTTCCTGTAGGACCCCTTCTGCATGAGCCGTCCACATAATATGTCACCTCGGCATTATCCAAGGGCATATCTGTAAGATCTTGTCTAGGTAAAGCTAACTGTTCAATTTCCTGCAGACAGCTGTGTGGTGTGCCCTCCACAGGAGTTGGAAGTAATATTGATGGATTCAATGTCGAACATCGTTCAATTGTCATATGAGGTTGGCTCAGCAGTATAGTCATACATGAAAGATGTCTAGCAGGAGAAAGGTATGCCATTTTCTCTTGCAGTAAAATTATTGCAACTGCATGAGGCACTCTCAATGTGAGAGGGTGGAATAACACCACTGAGGCTGAAGCCTGTACTGCCATTGCGGCTGCAACTACTGCTTCTACACAGTGAGGCAAAGATCTCGCCACTGGGTCTAACTGTAATGAATAGTAGGCTATAGGGCGTTGCTTGTCCCCATGTTGTTGCGTCAATACTGACGTCATATATCCTTGCTTACAATCTACGGTCTGAAAGAACCGTTTGTGATAATTTGGAAGTCCTAAAACTAAAGAAGAAGCTATCAACTGCTTGAACCTGCAGAAAGCCGTTTCTGCTTCAGTTGTCCATTGTAAAATATCTTGTGCTGCCATTGGTGTCTTATATATCAAATCAGTCAGTGGAGCAGATTCCAAAGCATAATTTGGTATCCAGCTCCGACAAAAATTAGTTGTACCTAAGAAAGACATAATTTCTTTCTTGGTTGTTGGTTTGGGTGCTTGCAAAATCGCTGTTTTTCTTTCCTCATCTAGTATTCTACCTTCAATGGATATTACATATCCTAGGTATCTAACTTGTTTTCTCCAAAGTTGTAACCTACTTTTGTTTACTTTGTGTCCTTGTGTTGCTAAAAATGTCAATAATGCTACTGTATCCTCCCTGCACTGTTGCTGGGGGGGAGGGGGGGGGCTGCTAGCAAGATGTCATCTACATAAAGTAGAATTCGACTACCTCCCGGTGGGGTAAATCCTGCCAGGTTGCTAGCCATTTCTTGTGCAAAAATTATTGGGCTCTCACAATATCCCTGTGGTAGTCGAGTATATGTATACCTTTTACCCTGAAATGTAAATGCAAACCAGTATTGACTATCAGGATGTATAGGTATTGAAAAGAAAGCATTGCTAATATCTACTACAGAGAAATACTTGTGTTACGGTTCTAAATCATTTAACAAAGTATGTGGGTCTGGCACCGTGGGTGCTCTAGATATTACTACATTGTTTACAGCTTGTAAATCTTGTACCATCCGCCATTCCCCATTTGCTTTTTTAACAGGAAATAGGGGTATATTACATGGTGAATCAGGAGATTCTACCAGTACTCCTTCTTTGAGTAATGCTGTTATTATAGGCTTAATTCCTATTTCTGCATCCTTTCTCAAAGGGTATTGTCTTTTCTGTGGTCTGAAAGCTGACTTTGCGGTTATTGTAACTGGTCCTGCTGTTCGAATAAGTCTTACATCTGACTTGCCTGTTGACCAGAGAGTTGTTGGAATTTCACATAAGGTCTTTTCTTCTTCTTCTAATAAAAATGCTAATCAGCTGTCCTCGCTAGATTGCAAGTGTACAGCTGGATGTGTCTGTGTCAACCAATTCAGTTTTTGTTTTTGCATCCCTTGTTCTGATAGTTCTAAATCAGTCGGTTTCTCCCATCTTGTTACTTTTTCTCCTAAATCTGCCCATTTGACACTTTTGTTCTTTGTCAAGCTGACATGTGGCAACCGATTTGATCTATACAATGCAAGGAATTCTTGAGGTAATGAACAGCTAACTACACTGTTCCCCTCAGCATCCCAGTACAAAGTACGCAAAACCAATCTAGTTGCACGATTTCTAAACAGTTCTTGCTCATACTCTCTATCAGGTCCTGGTATAGTACAGTAGTATAGAGTACAGTGTAACAAATGCTGTCAATCAGTGTCAAGGGAGGGGGCTTTACTGATTGCTATGTTCATCAGCTCCTCGGTCACTGCCCCTGGACCAGTTGTGACTAGGTCCTGGCTGTACCAATAAAAGGTTTCACCCTCCGATCGCACTACAAAGGTACCCATTTGTCTCTGTGCCTCCATACCTTGTACAGTTGGAACTACTGCTATGCCAAATATCTGCATAAGGTCCCTGCCCAATAGGTTTACTGGACACTTTGCAGACACAACTATTTTACTTCTCTGGGTCATACTTGAAACAGGGTCAGTTATTGCTATATCATGGGAAAGTGGTTCCCTGTATAGCTGTCCATTTGCGGCTTTTACTAGTAGATAATCAGGTGATTTGGAATGTTCTGGTAACTTGGAGGGGTGTATCAAAGTCCGTGACGCTCCTGAGTCACACAGGAATTTGACTTCCCTTCCCTCCACCAGAAGTGTAACTTCCGGTTTCGTATCCGCTAAGTAGAGCTCTAAGCTCAATAATGCTAAGTCCAAAATTTCACTTTCTTCATCCTCCATATCTATTTGCACTTCCTTTACTCCTTCTATCACATTTACATTTGCTTTCTGTTTATTAAGTTTTCCTGATGATTTTTGACTTTCACTTGATGTATCCTCACTATCATATAGTCAGTCCTCATCTACTTTATCTTCTGTAATTACCTTTTTGTTTTGCCTACAATCTCTTGCTAGATGCCCTTTTTTCCTGCATTTGAAGCATTCACCTCTCTTTTTCCTCTCTTCAAAATCTTCTGATCGTTTATCAGACTGTTTGTTTCCCTGGGCATTCTTCTTGCCCTTTTTACCTGACTGTAATACAAATACTTCAGCTCCGTCTTCAGCAGTGAAGACTTGTGCCTTCTTTTTCTTTTTACTATTAAAATGTCTCTCAGCATGTCTAGCGTATTCAAGTAAGGCTTGTAGCCTACCTGTTCGATGATCTATCATATGCTTTGTAATGAAGCTACTAATAGGTGCAATGCAACCCTTCAAAAATGCATTTTTTAATTGTTGTTCATACGGGGAATCATTTGTTTGGTTCTCAGGAACCGACATACTGCTATGATTATTAAAACATTCTAATAATCTAGCATAATATCCATCTATTGTCTCATTTTCCTGTTGTATGCATTGATTAATGCAAGTCCAGTCTGCTCTAGGTTTCCATTTCTCAGAGATTCGGTCTGTCAGACCTTTCACTCTGTTGTCTAACTCTGCGTCACTATGTGGGAGTGGCCTAAGCTCTGCATTATGAGGATTCCAGGTGCCACAAATCATGTGCCAATCTGGACCTATAATTTGTCTTACTACTTTTTTTACTTCTTCCCCATTCAAGTGGTAACTTAACCTCATGCCTTGTAAATCTTCTACAAATTTCGTAAAATTAACTTTCAGATGGGGGATTCCCTCAGTAGCCTTCCGGATGTCTTCCGGTGTCCATGATCTATATACTAAGAGTGTTGGGTCTTGTCCTTCCTGTCCTGCCTGAGGATTTGGAACTTCTATAAGTGGGCATATTTCTTCCTCACTCTCATCCTGTAGATTTCTCTCTATTTGGTATGATTCTGTGTCCCTATGTGTTTTACGTGTTCGGGACCTAGTCTCAATAGGATCTCTAACAAATGGTTGTGGTCTTACTGAAACTTCAGGATAACGCGGAGGTGGACCAGCCTGTCCACTCGCTTCATATCCTGAAAAGGGTAAGGGAGGGGGCAAGGGAAGAGGAGGAGGAGTTGTAGCTATTACCAAGTTATTATCCTCTTTGTCTAAAAATAATGTTTTTGAATTTTTAAGCTTCTGTTCTCTACGATTTGTTTCCTCAATCCACCTGTGTGCTTGAGGAATGCCTAGTTGGCGTTGCTTTTTTGCCTGACCTCCTGCATCAGATTTAAGCTGTTTAAGGAGTTTAACTAGTGAAGGTTTATCTAGTTTACCATCAAATTCATATTTATTAACCCATTTCGTATAATACCTAACATTATCAGAACGCTGTAATTGCATGTATTTTGCGTCTTCGGTTAGGGGGCGGATCTCGCGAAGTTTTAGTGCACTGATTACCCATGTCAAAGAAAATGTTACGTAACCCTTTTTTATCATGTGATATCAAGATCTTAGTTTCTGTTTACAGTTTATCTAGAATAACTGCCTACCTTATTCTGTTACCCTGATCTATGACAAAATATACAGTACTTCCTTTTGTCCCTGATCTGCAAAACAAATCTTGACAACAATATACTGTAACCTAGTCCCTGATCTAAAACAGAAAAAAGGCAAATTCTTCCTACCTGAGCCTCCGGTATTGAAAATCATTCAAATTCCGCTCTTTGGTCACAGATCAGAAAGTGGCCAGCCTCTTTACACACAACAATTCAGTCGGAGGTCTTTTCACTCAAGAAGAACCATTTCAGTAACTTCTCCTGCGCAGTATTCGACCACCAATATGCTCTGATTTGCAGCTTACCAAGGGAATCCGGCTCGAAGGACCAAACTGTTAAATAAAATTCAGAATTCAATACACAGGAGGTGCAGATTCAAAAGTTTACTAGTGTACACCAGGAGGCAAAAATCCATACAAGTACAGAATTTTGTCTGACATGAAACAGGAAGCACACAATTTTAACATTCAAGCTATGCCCACCTTACTGACATGATATGTCACAGGGCATCTACATCACTTTAGCTTACAATTCTTCATTCATTAAGTTTGCTGATGCTGTACATTTAAAAAAACATTTCCTTTAGATACAATACGGCCTTGCTATCCAGCTGGTCAATCATAATGTCTTTCTGTAAAGTTATTTATTCAAGGTTTCATATCAGTTCGAATACAATAGCAGCTTCAGTCTTTTAATGCATGTCTTTTTTCTGTTACACTTTTTCACACAGCTGCGTGATATCTAAGTAACACATATACAAGGCCATCTCATTCCGCCAGGAAAGAGCAGAAGATTTCATTATTTCACACATTTGATTTCCTGACCCAGCAGATAATCACTTGTGAAAAGAATAAACATTAAAACTTGCTAAGCTAGCATTCTGTCAGGGTCAGGGATCAGCTTTTGCTTCAAGCCACACTGCAGTTTCAAAACTACTTCACATTTAGACATGAATTAATTTTACTACTATATGATTAATAGAATAAAATGCATTATATACTACTTTGCTTTTAAACTAGCATTTCTCATGTATTCAAATACACATTTTTCTAACACTAGCACCTACATGGTTAGGTGCATTGTGTGTACTTAGAATATTTTGTGATTCAGTAAATTTCCCCTCATTTGCGTACCCCACTGCCTTAGTGCATAGTTACTGCTCTGACACAGAGCCTTTCCCCTTGACAAACAGTGTTCCTTGGTAATGTTCTGATTCTGCATGCCATTGAGTATAATGGGAAAATGCAGATTTCCCCTAAATTTGAGTTTTTACATTTTTTTTAAATTTTAGGCACCATCTGGTTTGCACGCCGCTGCCTTATGCTTAAATGGCCGAGACTGGCCAAAAAATGTTTTAATTTTTTTTTTATTAAATTAAACACTTTCCCATGCCAATGGCTATATATTTGGCCATTGGCATGCCTAAAGTTTATAATACATGCTTTTATTTGAGCTATCATATCTCCATTTTGCTGTTGGCAGAAATGTGTTTGGTTAGTAACTGAACACATTTCTGCAACTAGCACTGTTCCTGCACGGATGCCTGCCTGCTTCATGAATTGCTAATTCACCTCATTTGCATGTTTTCCACCAGCAAATGAGGTAATTATCATTCTGCATGGCTTTCCATACAGGAACAGTGTCAGCAGGCTCACGCATGTCAGATCAGCTGTTTCCTGAATCGCTCGGTGGCCATATTCCATGCAGGAGCGGCTACACTGTTCCTGCATGGAAACTTTGGTTTAATGAATCCCAGGGACTCTGTTTGCTATTGAAAATTGTCCTTTTACAGAGGCAAACCTAAGAAGGTACGGCAAATGTCATAAGTATATAATTTGTCTGCATTATATATAGCAGATAACATATGCAGCAACTCACATAATTTTCCTGCAAGCTACCTTCATTATGACTCTATTCCCATATGAAAACAGAGTTAAAGTATCATGCTCTACCATTATGGCACAACAAAACCCTGTTTCTATTTACTTTTATTTGAAATGCATTTGCAGAGTAGTCCCACTGTGCTCATGGACCACTGTTAGGTTAGACCTTGGTTAAAGTCCCTATATGGAACAAATACAAGCAGAAATGCAGAGGTATCAGTAGAACAGTTTTCTCTCCATGCACTATAGATTTGTGTTGGTCTGCTTGATATGAAAATCCTGTACCAAGCTGAGCATTGAGGTAAAGCCCAGGGCTCAGTGAACACTCACTGAACTATACAGATTACCTGGTTCATCACATCCACTGTATGTCTCAGAACATATACTAACTGGCCTTGCAAGGAAGGCCTCCAATGCTATGTAAAACTGCTATAGAAATAACTGCAAAGAAGAAAAAGGAGAATTTTTCCGTTTACAAACACAGAATTTTACACTGGTCTATACAGTATTTTCATATAAACTGTAAAGGATATTCTTCTGAAAGAACAGGGGTTTAAAAACACAAAAATGTTAATTTTAATGTAAATACTATAACACAGATATATGAACATCCCAATCTTAGTGCCATTTGAAATCAAAATAAAGTCCTTCAATACCTTTTCCATTTCACTAGCCTCCGATATGAATCTCCATCTCCATCCTCAATAGTCCCTAATCATACCTTGTCCAAATCAAAGCCAAATCTATTCCTTAGCTACACAAACCCAGTTTCCCCAGAATGATGCAACAGGCATTAGCCTGAAAAATGTGCTGAAAGTGTTTGTTATTGCCTCCTCCTCTACTAAATAGTTGAATGACACTCAGCATTCACTCCTTCATACACATACTCAGGGTGGCACTAATGTACAGTGGAATCTAATGATTGGCTTGCATAAATGTGTTTGCTCATATTGCTTTCTGTCACAGTGACAGGACAAATGACACACCAATAACCGAGCAGGTGGTGAGAAAAGAGCTGTGACTTTCCTGAGAAAGTATAGCAGGTTGGCTGCTGCAAAGCCTGCCTGACCCTAAAGAGACATTTCTGGAGCTTTGAAGCTTTAAGTAAAAGTACAGAGTGACTAAAACTACAGTAGGCTTTCTTTGTCTACTCATTGCTTTTATTTCCATGCTTTTTTTAAGAAGTTGTTTTGTATGAACTAACAGATCCTTGCACAACCTCATATAAATATAGGAGGGTCATGATCTCAGTCTCAAATCCCCTATATCTGTCCCTTTTGTTTACTGCTCTGAAAGCTAGCAAATGGTTTGGAGAATTGAGCTTCAATACTCATAGGATATCTTTTGGTAATTAGACAAATTTCCTTTCTTTGTCACTTTGTCTAAGATGAAACATAATTCTGAGAAAATTTAGTGTAAAAATTGAGTTTTTACAGTATGATGTGATTTTTTTTGGCAGTATATGATATCATGGTGAGAGTGCTTAATATATTTAAATGTCATATAGTTTTTGCATGCACTACTTTAAGAAAAAATAATCTTAAGGAAAGTATTTTTAGGAGCAGATAAAACAAAACATGGTTAATAATCGGCTTTACTAGCATGTGAGTTTCCATATTATACTTTTATGTAAATACTTTCAGTTGGCTGTAGTACAGCTTTATTTGCTTTCTTTTTTTGCTTCTGCTACTTCATCATGCAATTTAAAAAATATATAGTCATCCATGGCTATTTGTTCACTGCTTGAAGCATGAGTGTTTTCCATCCAAGTTCTGCTTTTCCATTGCATGTCTTGAGTCAGTATTAGTTTTTGTTCTGTGCCATTCTGTCACCATTTTCTATGTGGATAGGGTGCTAGGCACTGCTTTCCTTGAATATATATAAAGCAAGCTTTCAAATAACTTGTTTTGCTGTGGTAACCATTATAAGTTCAAGGATTGTAACCATGATCCTTGGAACAGCAAAACATTAAATGTAATTAAGGAATATATATATATATATATATATATATATATATATATATATATATATATATATATATATATATATATATATTATATGTCTGTGTCACCCAAAACACAAATACACAAACCTACACTACATACAAGCAGGGGGTCAAGCCCCACTGCACCCCCCACCCCCTACTTAAATATTCTAACTCCAAGGTCGCACTACACAGACAAACACATGAAAACACCACCACACCACCTATATTCCCATCGCACACACACACATCACAGTCACAGCATACACTTACAGACACTAAAGCTCCTAACCAACACACTTAAACATAGATACTTACCTGACCTTCCACGTATCCATTCACAAACTGCAACACCAGAAGCACTACTTCAACATGTCCGAACTTCGGGGTTTTGAAATTCGCGCTTCTGGTCTTTCGGTATTTAGGGGTTTCAGCTATATGGTCTCGAGATTTTGAAATTCGATATTTCAAAAATTCGAGACTATGTAGTGAACCCACACACACACACACACACACACACACACACACACACACACACACACACACACACACACACACACACACATATATATATATGTGTGTGTGTGTGTGTGTGTATATATACTTACATATATATATATATATATATATATATATATATATATATATATATATACATATTTATATATATACACATACATATATCAGTAGCAGGGGCAAAAACTCCTTATAAGTGATACAACCTGTTTTGGAATTTTGTTGTTGTTTGTTGGTTTGCACATTATTTTTTGTAGAGGTAGAACTCACAGCATTAGATTTTATAGTTCTAATAACAAGCTAAATAACTGACAAGGGATGATGTATATTCAAAGAGAAGGCTGACTTGGTGCTTTTAGGTTCATATACCACCCAAGACACACCCTTAGATATTATTAAGAAAGTGATAGAGAGAGAAAGAGAGAGAGAGAGAGAGATGCTGTGGACAACTGTTTTTTGCCAACAAGAAGTGACAGAGGAAGACCAGCCCCATGTCAGATGAGGAACATGTTGCTGATGTCTTTATCTATAAGATAAACAAGGCATTTACAATGCTTTATGCTATATAACTGTAATAAGTGAATAGCCATTGGGACATCAATGTCATACTGAGTGGCTGTGACAATCCTTTTAGTTCCAGGGTGTTAAGATAGTTTATGCCCTCCACTTTACCAGTTACAGCTACAACATATTTAATGCAAAGGTATAAAGGTTTAAATTACTTGATAAATATACCTTACTGTCTGATCTAAATTTAGCCAGAAAAAAGTAATTAAAATGTGACGTTGAACTGCACCAGATGGTGCCTGGTACCAAGAAAAATATTTCACTAGGATTTACGTGTTTACAAACAGTAATATGGAATGTTATATTATTCAAGTTATCATGTTTTTTCATTGCAGCAGACCTGTAAATTTAGTCGAAGACATGCAGCTGAAAGTACTTTTTTATGAATGGCCAAAGCAACATAAAATTTGCCAAATGTCCATTCCAAAAACTCATAGTAAAGTTGTATTTCTTTGAGGCCTTCTCCTCTGTATCCCTGATGCAAAGCATCTGCTATTTGCTGAGCTACTAAGCATATAACAATTGAGAAAAATGTTAGGCCTGTGAATACAAGAATTGTTTTTCCTATTCTCCCCATTGGCAACAATTCGCTTATAGCACTCTTCCATTGGGTTTCACTCACCATAGTGTTGTATGCACAGACTTTGAATGTGCTCCTCCAACATAAGTTTCTTAAAATGAATGGTCTGCAGACTGACACCCTGGCTTGGATTGCTGTTGTGCAGGAGTTATGGAATGACCATGTTAGTTTATGGACAGTTTTCTCCAACATTACCCAGTGGTGGTTACAGTTTAAATCTGAGCTCCTTCACAGATATCTCCAGTTTAATTTTCAGTTTTATAAAATTTTGAGGTGGATCACCTTTGCTATCTACACATCTTTTCTCAACTCTGTTGATGACAGGAGAAAGGACCTTTTTTGATGACATCAGAGTTGTATACCCAAATCATTCTTAGGGTAGCACAGACTGTTTGTAATCAGCAGCATTTATTGCAAGGGAGGATGGAGTTGACGCTTCCTTTCCAAGATAAAAGCATCCTTAAAAAGGAAAGTTTTATGCAGAGCTTGCTTACTTCTGATGGGTTGATTATTTGCAATACCACTGGGACTTTTGAGGATGGTGCACTCTTATTTGAAGGCTTTATATGGCGTAAAAACCTTTTCCCCTTGTGTTTGGTCATTGCCTACAGTTTCATCAACATACTGGGAGTCTTTGGATAATCATATTTCAATGGTTGAAGTGGATAAAGCTTTCTCCATGGAAAATGTTCATACTGTACTGGGAGTGGATGAGATCCCATACACCTTTTATAATGGTATGATAGTTATGCAGAAGACTGATTTGTTGGACTTTTTTAAAGAATGGTCAAATGGGGGCTTTTATTGCACAGAATCACTCTTGGCTTTAGTGAGTGCAGCCAGTATATGCACCCCAGTTATAGTTGGAGAGGTTATGTTTGAAGGTATTTTTGGGGGGTTGAGGTAAGAGGGGTAAAGCTGGAATTGATTTTTTCTACTAACAGGTTCACTATATTTCCAGGCTTGGTGAATGTGGCACCAATAACCACCGTTCAGCACACTACTGTGTGCTGCCCTTGAGGTTTCTGACATAGCTGTAGCTTTCACCTGGGAGGATATCTTAAACTCAAAGTTGGCTTTACTTGACCTAATTAGCCCTCTTAGTTGCCTATTTACTTTGATGAGAGATGTTTTATCTTTATGGGAATTACCCTTCCTGATTTTTGCCATATTGTTTTTACCTTTTGTTGTATACCCTGTTTAATTTGGGATGCCACCAGGGCATTTTTTTCTGGAGCTAGTTCTGGCCTTACTTCTGGTAGGTAAAGCAGCCTTTTGCAGCCATTGAAATAGCTGTACAGAGTTTCAGAGAGCAATTCAGGAGCTGGTGTGTTCTTGGGGTTTGAAGGGACATTGCATTTTGACAAACCATCACTTAATAACAGGTAATTTGCCTTGGAATAGTTCCTTACTGTTACTGATTTTAATAAGATTATGGAGTTGATTTTGATTTCAAATGAGACAGCTTTATGGTAGGACCTTACCAGTGAGAATGAGACAGTGGAGGGTGTGGAGCATTCTCCCATATTTGTGAACACGAGCTCCAGTATGTTGGAGCCTCCTGGTCAAGGGTGTTTGTATTTACAAAGTCCAGGAATCTGTCTGCAGACTTGAGGCCATGTAGGATTCCCAATCTAAATATGGGTAATTCTCAATCTATAGGAGGGTAATTAAAGTGTCCCATGAGGAGGCATGATGCTCCATGCACATAGGTGATAACTACAGGATAGGACTGTAGGAAACAGCAAGCAGCCTGGTGATGAGTCATAAGTGCTCTGTCTGAGGACCATCACCCCAACAACTGTGAGTTGACCATCAGATGGGTGTGGTAAGCTGTGTAGCCATAGCCAATGGTGAAACCATTTCAGTATCTGTGTAATATGTGTAAGGGTGGTGTGTGTCCAGCTCTCTTACGTATGGACACTCTGATGACTTTGTATTACACTAGCTGAATAGACAGACATCATGATGGCAGTTGTTATGTGTCCCAATGAAGCACCTTTGTAGGCCACATTTGCCACCAAAGACTTTACCAGCAGCATTAGCTCCCTGTCCAAATATTCTGTGTCAATGTGGTGGTTTGTACATCATCACACAAACCAAGGATCACACTGACAACCTCCACAATATTGCAGGCAGCAGCAATCTGTGTCTGGATTACTGAGCTGCACATCCATTGATTTATACCGAGTATTGCACTCAGATCAAAGTCTGATCTGATATCATGTTGGTGCAGACGTCCTCTCTGCATCTTCTCTTTGGTAGGTATGTTCGTCTCAGAAATAAAGCAGTTGTCAGAGTTTGTGTGGGCTAGGGACTTATTTGGAGTCAAGGTAGGCTCAGAAGTACAGGAAGTCTGCCCTGTGCTGGTCATGTTGAGGGATCAGCTTGTTCCTTTATAGGTACAGTGATGTTGGTGATGTGGGTAAACCCTCCCACATTTGAGCTGCAGACAGTGCTGTCAGACTATGTCATGTGCATGCTTCCATCACTGCCCACCACATATGTCATGTACATGCTTCCATCACTGCCAACCACAGAAGACCTGTTAACATCAGGCATGTGCAGCCCCATTGTGCTGGTCCCTCCACCATTAGAAGCTGTGAAAGCATAAATACATAATGTCTTTGGTATATGCACAAATCCACATGCAGATCACATGGGGGGAAAATATCTTGACATATGGGTTGTTGCAGTTGCAGTGCAAATGTACCTGAAAATACAGATATATAATCTTTGTTTAATCGGTTCCATCACAAATGCAGTGTACTGTATGACACATAATTGTACTGGGTAGTATTAACCTGGAACATCCCCTACTGACACTCAGGTGGTCATTGTTTACCTAGCTCCCACATGCAGGCCGCTCCTAGTTGTGATGTTTCACTTTCCCAACCCAGACAGGGATAGCAGAAAGTCCTCCATCTCTTTAAGCTGTTGTTGTGTTGGTAGTAAAGTCACTATGGTGGACATGTCCTTGGGAATGTCTCATTCCCTGTCCTTTGTCAAGTTACACTCGAGTAACCCACATGTGAGACCTCAACCTGGTCTGTGACATCAATAGGATTTGTTGTCTGGACAGATTTGTGTCCCAGAGACTCCCCTTTTTGTGGAATAGACTCCCTCTCCAGTAAAGCAGAGTACCTCATTAAACATTTTTAAGCGCAACCTGGATAACAGAAATGGATGGGGAACAGAAAATACACCCTTGGGATTCCATGTATGTCCCTACTGGACAGTGGCATAGGGTGCTGACTTGTTGGAACATGGGCTAAATTATTGGCTAGGCTTGTAAGGGCCTCAGGGCCAATAGCCTAGTAACTTCCTATGATCTTATGATCCTTTGCATGGAGTATCATATCATTTACTATTCACTACCCCTGTTGCAGGGACCTATTATAGCTACTCACAGCATTTATATCCTGTACCGCTGCCTGTCATACTTGGTCCCAATACACCTTTGTCCAGGATACCCACACCATACATGCAAAGGGTCTGCTGTAACCTTTCTATCTCCTGCTTGGTGAACTTTTCCAGTTGTTGCCTCTCTTTGAGCCCATGGCACATTATGCACATCTGTGTGAGAGGTGTAGATACACAATGTCATCGGAGGCAAAGTTTTCACATGCATACACGAAAAATACTAACCAGGTTGTTAGCTTTCCACCCAAAACACTCACAACCAACACTAAGGAAGAAACACATAGACCTACATATGCGGAGGTACTCACTTGTAATTTACCCAAACCTCCAATATATCCAAAAAGCATCTCTCAGTGGCCCTGTGCACACTCAAAAAAGACAGCATCTCACACAACACATAACTCTGAAAATCATAATAGCCCAGCTTTGAAGCCCATAAGGCAACACACTGCACAGCTACACATTCTAGTTATGGGGGATTCCATTGTAAGACATACTGATGTCCCCCTTACCAGGCTAAACAAGGAGAAAATCACAGTGAGCTTGTCTGTGTAGAGCCAGAATCTGCCAGATCATGCATGCACTTAGGTCTTTAAACTATGAGTACCAGTATGACATAGTCTATGTGAGCTTAAACAATATGACGTACCTCACTAGACTATATAAAAGAGACATAATGGAGCTCTCTGAATATGTGCCCCAATCAGGTATGACTCTAGCCTTGAGTAGCAACCTACCTTCACCGATGATGATGCCACAGTACCAGCAAAAAATGACTAACTGCAACAATTGGCTTAGTTTCTGGTATTATAACAAGGGGTCCAATATCTGTCAGCCTGGGGAGATGATTGACAAATCGCAATGCTTTGCCAGAAATGGTTTGCACTTGTCACTACTTGGCTTCCAGATGCCAGCACAAACTTCCCACAGTGCCTTTTTAAGCTGAGCAAAGTTGTTAAACTGTCCAACATAACTAAAATGACTCATGACTACCTAAAGGTACTGCTGCTCAATGGTAGAAGCTTAAATAAAAAAACTGCATTCCCTGGAAACAGTCTTCACCCCGGAGAATGCAGACATATGTGCAATCATGGAAGCATGGTTCAGAAGGCTAGAATGCCTTTCATACATTTCAGTCCCCTCAGCTCAAGATAAAACAAAGGGAGGAGGTGTCTCAGTGTTTATAAAGGACAAGTACACTGCTAGACAGGTCCAACAAAATGACTCACTTGAGCTGCTCCATGCCCAACTAACCATAGATGTGACACCCTATCATATCCTTGCTAGCTACAGATCCCCTAAAATTAGTCTGGAAAACCAGACCTCCTACCTAAAACTACTGGAATCACTTAACATTCAGCCTAGCACCATACTTATGGGTGACTTCAACTACTCTTCCAAAAACTGACATGCTTATACATCCCATATTTTACTTGCTCAGAGGTTTTTGGACTTTGTCAACACAAATATCTTGGAGCAACTAGTTAGCTCCCCAACTAGATATACAAATATCCAAGACCTAGTACTCACAAACAAGGGGGAATGCTGCTCCCTCCCATGCATTAACTCCTCCCTGGTAAGTGCTGACCACAAAATGATCTTCTTTAGTACTAAAACTAACCTAGAACCACCATTAAACTCCAAACCTGTTAAAAATTTTGTGAAGGCCAGTTACCTCAAACTAAGTGACATCTTATTAAACTTCCAAACCCCTCCAAACCCAAATGCCACTGAGGTCTACTGTGAGCTGTACACAAAAGCACTGTGCAACCACATTCATAGCTGCATAGAGGAGGCAGTACCTGTCCAAGTCAAGCCTATGATTACTGGCAAAAATAACCCCCCTGGTGGACCCCTATCATAAATAGGATATTCAACAAAAGGAAAAAAAAATCCTCTCCAAAGCAAAGATGGAACAGAAAAAACAGTGCAAAAAAGTCACTCACCAATGTAAACACATTAGAGAGCTTGAATCTGCCAAAGCAAACTATGACACAAAGATAGCTCCCAGGTGAAAGATAACCATAAGGCTTTTTTAAATTATATTCATAAACTCAGGGGAAACACTCAGCAATGTGCCGAATTAATCATGAATGGCAACACTTACATCCAGCCTGAAACTATAGCAAACCTGTTGGCCAACAACTTCAGTTCAAACTTCTACCCCATTACCTCCTACCACACCCAAAGAAATAAGTGCAACCATCCTCCTACCAGTCTTTATAAGGGAACAAGTCTTTACTGTGCTCACTAAAGCCAATAACACAGCCTCCATGGGTCTCAACAACATTCCAGGATGCTTCTTAAACAGCTTAAAACAGAATCTATCAGGGCCACTAGAAACCCTCTTTAACCACAGCCTCTGGATGGGCTTTGTCCCAGAGGAATGGAGGACTGCAACAGTCATCCCTCTGCACAAGGGGGGGCCCATCAACTGACTTGGGAACTACAGACCCATAAGCTTGACCAATCATATCTGCAAGGCCATAGAGAGAGAGATAATTATCATGGAACTGATCAATAGTGATATTGGAATGCTCCAAAAACTAGACCAGACCAAATTTGGCTTTGTCAAAGGGAGGACTTGCCCACTATGTCAGGTGGACTTCTTCAAGGAAGTCACCAGGGCCAAGGATGAGTGTACAATGGCACACACCACTTATATAGATCTGGCCAAAGCTTTCAACACAATCTCCCAATCAGGGATCATAGATGAACTTACTGAGTTAGGCATAAACCCCTATATTATCAGATGGATAGCCAACTTCTCACTGACAGGGCACATTGTCTGGATAGGTGAATCCACTTGTGATAAGAAACCTGTTACTAGTTGTGTCCCAAAAGGTTCAGTGTTGGGACCCCTCCTATTTGGTATATTCTTCTCTGAAGTGAAGACCAATGTTGTGGGGTGCCTGGTTCACCAAGATGACTGTAAGCTGGGAACAATCACTGAATCCCCAAACAATGTTGACATCATGCATACAGCCCTCAAAAGGACAAAAAACTGGTACCAAAACTATGGTCTGAGACTAAATACAAAAACTGAATGTAATCATGTGTAATCATACCCTTTGGTAAATCAGATATCCATGCAAATTATAATATTGATAGCACACCCCTAAAAGCAGACCCAGTGGTGAGGGACCTAGGAACACAGGTAGATAGACAGTAACTTAAACTTTGACCACCAGGTAGCTACAGCAGTGAGGAAATCCTTCTGTGTGCCTTAACTTATAAGTAAAGGCATGGCATCAAGATCAAATGAAGTCATAGTGCCATTGTGCTTGGTCATCATCAGGCCCATAATAGAGTACAATGCTCCCTTCTGCATGTACCTAACCAGACACATGCACCAAATGGAGTGGCCCCAGAGGTTTCTCACTAAATAAATACAAAGAAGGGCAATTATCTCAAATTAAGACCGACTAAAGGCCCTATCCCTTCACTCCATATCATATAGTTTATTGAGAGGGGACTTATGCGTGAACAACAAGGCATTTTCTGATCCAGCCATGATGAAAATGTTACATATTCGCAAAAATAATTATACGATGATTATGCATTCTATGGACCTGAACTTTATTTGTGACTCTAACAGAATTTGCTGGAGAGACGGATTCATATCCTTAAGGCTACCTCGTCTATGGAATAAACTTCACGTTTGTAAAATAAAACCCATCCTTCACTCTCTGTAAAAAGAATTTGAATAAATGGATGGGGAACCGTAAATTCACTCCTGGGGTACTGCCCATGCCCCTTATAGATGAGACAGTCGCTAAAATGATTAAGGGCTCCAACACCCAAAGACCCACTACTCTGATACTAACTCATCCCATATCTGAAGAAATAAGATATAATATTATCATATCCTGGGTATTATTAGCTAGTCTTGTAAAGTATCTTGTGCCACTAGCCAACTAATCACATATGAAACTATGTTGTTTGTGCATATCAGAGAATGAGTGTGCCTCACACTCTGTGGAAGTCATTCAACTATGACAGCTGGCTTCTCCTATTCTGCAGCAGGTTATATGACTGCTGTACGACTGTGCACTGCACTTCACCATGTACACTATGCTGCAGTAGGGATGGATACCCTACTTACTTCCCTTTTCTACCTACTGATTCCATGTAGTGAGATGCACAACCTGCTATGTCCTTCTCTCTAAAATGTGTTACCATATCTACCACTATGTGCTTCCTGGTGTGCCTGATGCCACAGTCTGATGGCACATACAATTTATGGTGTGTTGGTAGGGACCTTTTAGCATGGAAGCAATGCAGATGAGGCAATGTTGCCCTGTCTCTGAAGTGCATCTAGAAAGCAATGTGCTATTCAGCCCAGCTGGCATTAGCCATTCTTAATACAACTGTGTGTGGAAGTATATGACCAGTATGTTAATGCACTTAACTTTCATGAACTTGTATGGCCTGCTATTGCACTGTGAAGGTGTGGTAGCTAAAATGGCACTACTCTCACCTGCTTCAGCAGGAGAAGACTGAGGCTTGGGACAGAGAGACAGACATACAGACATATATTGTAATCATTTTCCTGCCTCTTATTGTATTACCTGGAACACTGGTGTACTTGTTTACTGAGGAGTGCAGACTTCTACAGCAGCTTAGGAGCAAGAGACGAATAAGTCAGGATGTCATGGGAGGTGGGAGCATCTCTTCTAGCAGCAGGGTGTATATGCTACATGTGGCATATGATAATATGTGCGTGTGTTAACATGTTTTCTTTTTCTCATCCTTCTGCAGGTCTAAGTGTGGTAGGGGTCATGGAGTGACAGTGTTTACCTTGACATGAGCTGGTTGATGCCTCTTTCACTAGGTCACTTATGGTCACCAGGTCTATCTCTCATCAGGAGACCTGAGGGCACCCTACTGAAGGTGAACTGGAGGGATCACTGGCGGACTTTATTGCCACTTCTCAGGAAGGGGTATGGGCTACTCCTTTGGCAGTAGTGCAGAGTGTCTTGTATCATCTCCCATGTCAGTTGTGTGAGCTGGTATCATCCATGATACACTAGCAGCTGGCAGCCCACCTCAGCTCCATGAACTAACTCCTGTCATAGCCTTCTGAGTCATATCAACAGCAAGCCCTGTCATCAGGCCACCAGTGGCTCAGCCATCCCAAAATATCACTCCCAGAAGTGACAGCTTGATAGCTGGGTGTTGCCCTCTGGTTGGCCAGGCACCTGGCCATGACCCATATGCTATCCCCATCCAGGTATTTCTCACCCTGTTGTGTCGTCCTCTATACTTTGTTTATTCCCCAAACCTCCCCATGACTAGCTGTCTGCTCTCTGTCAGTCTAGGTCTACCCTGTATTGTCATCATCTTTTTGTGTACACTGCCCATTTGTCTATGTCTGTGTGCTATGTTTGTTTGTCTGTCTGCACCTGCTACCTTCCCTTTTACCTCTATTCCTACATCAACCATTCTTCTCTACCTATACCAGAAAACCTTCTTTATATAATGAAAATTGTGATTACACACACACACACACACACACACACACACACACACACATATATATATATATATATATATATATATATATATATATATATATATACATACACACACACACACACTCACACACACACACACACACACACACACACACACACACACACACACACACACACACACATATATATATATACATACATACACACACACACACACACACACACACACACACACACACACACACACACACACACACACACTATAAAGATATATGCACGCGGCATGTGTGTGTGTGTGTGTGTGTGTGTGTGTGTATATATATATATATATATATATATATATATATATATATATAGATTATACACACACACAGCTATATCTATTTATTCCTTTCCCTATGTGGCATACGTTATGATTACCCTTGTGTGTTTTCCTCTGATGTGTTTCCCTTTCTTTCCCATGTGAATGATGATGTGTGTTGGCACTCTTCTGTGATAACCATCAGTAGACTATCTGGCATTGCAGCTGCGCTGCTTCATTGTGCATATGGATACACACAAACTGTGCCATGCTAGCCTAGTGTGGCAGTGATGTGCACCATGTTGGTTACATGTTCATCTGTGGCATCACTCCTTCACTATGCCAGCTTAGTGCTGTTCTTCCTTATAATGCCGTAGCTCCATTTTTATTCTGCAGTCCTTTCTGTAGTATATCGGTGCTCTGCTGATTCTAACACATGTCTGATTAACTTTGGGCTTTGTCATGCTATCTGCTTCATGCCATTTAGCACGTCACAGGTATGAAGTGATTGCCTGTTAAACCTGACTTCATTCTGTTGTGTATGCACTGAGGCTGGAAAGGGCACAAAACTGCACAAGCTATGCTGCTTAATTTTTCTAGTGTCTATAATTACTGTCTCTTCTCCTCGAATGTAGTATTTGTTTTTAAAACTCAGAGTCTTCACAGCATAACTTTTAACTTGCAACTGCATCTTTTATTATAAGCAGAATTATTTAATATTCTGAATGAAAAGTGTGTGTTCTGATCTTCATTATCTTAATATGCATTAATTTTGCAATATAAACGTAATTTTACTTAATAACTGAGGGAAGTCAGATGATTGAAGCGTTGACCCTAAATGCTCATTATCTTAGTGAAAGAGCTCATCACTTATAATTAACAAGAAATAATTACACATACCGTTCAAAAACCTTGGTGACAAGATGACATAATGCTTTAACTAAAACTTGTGCTTCTGAAAATATAACAATGAATTTTTTCTCTTCCAAGAGAAGCTTATGAATGTTATACTCAGATTAACTAAATATCAATACACACACACACACACACACACACACACACACACACACACACACACACACACACACACACACACACACACACACACACACACACACACACACACACACACACACACACACACACACACACACATATATATATATAGATATAGGTGTTAAATATTTGACTGAAAACTCAAAATACTAAAAGTTAAAATGTTGAAATCTCAAAGTATTAAAAAGTGGAATTTACCCTTCCCCCACTGTTTTGTCACCCCATATATATGATTAGCAGAGGATGTAGGGTGGGGGTCGGGGTGGGGATGTAGGGAGCTTGTCCCTGCATTAAAAAGGTTTCAATATTTTGAGTTGCCATATTATTAACTATATATATATATATATATATATATATATATATATATATATATATATATAGACATCTTTTGTTTTTAGCTTGAATTCCACAGGCCACTCTTGTGTGATTTATAATGAGACCATGACATTCTTTTACTTCTTTTCATAGCAGATGGTATGTTTTGAGCATCTTACAAAAAGACCATCCTAACAAAGACTACTTAACAGTTATTTTCTTTCAGGGATATAGCCAGGAATTGATAAATCATACACATAGAAGTAATTCTGCACCCCCAGGTAAAGGGTACAGGTCATGTCACAACACTGTGGTAGTCAGTACCGTCATAATAATCCCTACCATAAATACAGCAATGTTTCATCTGCAAATAATAGGCATGACATTTTACTAGGGAATATTCCATATTAAACAATTAGCATTCTGCTTTACATTAATGCACCTAAATAGCAAATGCCATAAACTTAAACCAAAGTCAGAAAATCATACTATGTAGTTTATTTAACTTTATAAAGGTATGTCCTGTCTTTGCAGGAAGATCACTGTACCACTTTATGTTTCACTGATCTGGTCCATTATTTAATAAAATGCTGCACCTCACCTTGATAAGAGACACCTGCAACAACAGTAAAAGGTTTCAAGGATTCCATTCAAGGAAAATCAGAAGGTTGGACAACTACTTATTCAGGATGGCTCCGGGAATTATTATTATTTTCTGTTTATTACAGGTGCCTTCTGCCTGTTATATAAAGCAGTCAATGTTCTTGACGGCCACTCGAGCATGAGCTCGAAGACTGTACATATGAAGATATTTGCTGAAGTCTTTTTTATATGTGTTACAGTCAAGTGTACCAAACTCTGCAAGAAAATGTGGTGTGAAACTGAAGTTCTGACCCTAAACAAAATCACTAATCATCTCTTCCAGGCATAATAATGAAATATGCTAAATCATTGTCTGGTTTCCCAAAATGAATAAGGCAGCATGGCAGAGGCTGTCTGCTGCTGAGTAGGAATCATTGCGCTAACTACCAAAACAGGCACCCCACTATGTTAATATGTGGGGAGGTAGGTGGAGACACTAAATGCTTACTACTGTTGATTATTGCCCCAAACCTCCACACCGAGTGGCTTCAAAGTCTGTTTTGGGATTCACATTACTCATGCATGTTGTAGAATGAATGGCTGTGGAACAAAAATAAAGGGTATTAATTTGCCCTGCTATCATAACTCTCAACCTCTTGGAGCAAGAATTCTGAACAGAGCCACAAATAATGGGTGGACAAAGACCAAAGATCAGGGACAGGTTTTAAGTACTGCACTTCTAAGCTTAGAAAATTGACAAAAACGGTCTTCTGATACAAAATGGTGCATTGCACTCTACTTACCTTGTGATAAAACTGGGGTGAGAGGGGAGTGTTCCCATCCAACCAATACACAGAGGTGTGGACCTATTAGTATTTAGGGAAGATATTCTACACAGCCTAAAGAAACCTACAACCAGAGCATTGATGTATGGGAACACTGCTATTGTTCATGAGACCTTCAGTTGATACCTGAAGTGCTGTGCTTCTTTAAGCCAGTCTTGGATTGCTGATGGTTGACAATTGCTGACACAGATTAAGGGGAAAAGAATTTTCATCTTTTCTTACTTTTCTCTAAGACTGTGGAATCTTAGATTTAGTGTATTTAGGGACTGGGTGCCCTGACATCATCAAGTACAAGGGTGTACAGCCCCTGCAGTAATGCTGATTTATGTCTTGAGTGCATTAACTTACTTTGCACCATTTTATGGTTACACTGTAGAGTTTTTCATGAGTCAGTTCCTTTTTGAATCCTGACCCAATGAGACTTAATGGGTCACTGTGAACACTATGAACACCATAATGTCTACAGTATACATAAATATACTAAATGCCAGGATGAAATAAATAAAAAAAATGATGACAAGCCATCATGGATGAACACATATCAAACAAGTACCAAGTTAAAAGAATGATCTTAGAAGTACTTTCGCATGCAAAGCAGCCACTGAACGTGACTAAACTATTTAACACATTACAATATGTGGTTCAAACGAAACATGTTGAAGAAATGAGTTGCCATATATCTGCATGCAATTTACTATTGTGGAGAATATTATGTAAAGCTCCGGTGCTTCTAAAGGGCCATCCTGAGATTTCAGTTGTGCACTGCCAATTCATATTTATTCTGCTGTTTGAGACAGTAGTAGAAAGAATTGCTTAGAACTGGGCATACAGTTTGGGTCCATTCTCATTTATGCAAACAAAACAGAGAGATGTTTAGGGTTTCTTTAAGAAACGCTACCATTCTAGTTATCACTGAAATCTTGGGGAAGTGCTTTGGCCCAAGTTTAAGTTACTCAGCCCAGTATGTTTTAAACATCTTGCAAAAGGACCATTATGTCTTCTCCAGTGTCAGGAACTGATCTCATAGTATGATGTGTATGCATAATGAAATTAGTTTGATTTACATTTGTAGAGATCCACAGCTCCTGTTAGTTGGTTTTGAATTTAAGAGGATAAATAATACACTTGAATTGTCTTAAATCCTTCCTATCAGATTTGCTTCTTTGGTCTTACTTCAAGTTCTATGATTTTTATTTGCTTTTTTAACACTTTCAGTAACTTCTGTCTCAAAAGGTTCTGAATTTGTCATTGTCTAAGCTTGAGATGCAGTTTTTGTACTCTGTTATTCATCATTATTACTTCTTTCATGACATTTAAAAAGTTGTGAATACCTTCTGAAAACAAGAACTAGGTATATGAACAAGTGCTTCTTTTAAAGTAAGTAAACAGAATGGCACTTTTGACAGCATTCTTATACCTACATTCTAAAAAAAAAAAAAAATATAGGAAATTACTCTGTAGGCAATGAGATACCATGTTCTTGTGTTCTCAGCAGAGACAGTCCTGACACTTCATCCATTAATATATACAAATATCAAATATATATGGTCTGAAGTCAACAGCAGATTCCAAAAAAATTAGCAAAACTGACGCATCAAAGCATGTTTCTGTTATAAATTGGTTTGACACACATGTATAGTCAAGCATTCCCATTCGGAATTCTTTCTTGTCAGTATTACTTCTAGCATCCATGATAGTACTGGTCTGTATGTTATATTCTACATTATGTTGGAATGAGGTACAGTTTTATTTATTTGCCCCATTTGCATAGAAATGTTTGCTGTCATATATGACATTAGTTTTTTCCTTTGTTTGGGTATTTAAACCCATTCCTATGTTTCAAATATAGATAAAAGAATTTAGTATTGCTTTTTCTTGTATTGAATATTACTTTCTTGTTGAAGCTACTTGTTTATTGTTTATTACATATTTTTAGACTTTGCTTATATAATGTCTTATATTATTTTTCATCTAAGGGCTTGACTCTTGATAGTGCAAGGTGAAAAAAAAAACATTCTTTCTATCTTATATTTAATGCTTTTGGGTCCACTACACATAACCAAGCCCAGGAACTGACAGACCACTGCTTCACAGCCGGGACTCTGGCATCTTGTACTTTGCATGGACTGACTACATATGTGGGCAGGGTGCATCAACCATGTGGATAGAGTGGAAATGCTACACCTCACCTGAACACATAGCCAAGGTTGTGCAAAATAAGTGCAGCAGCTGTGGGAAAGGAGTGAGAGAAGTACAATATGGTATGGCATTTCAGGCAATGGTCTGGAGGGGGATTTAAGTTTAGGGCGTGGGAGGGGAAACGTAGGATTAGATAATGGGAGGGGAGATGAGGGCTAGGGAGTAACTGGGGATTTTAGGTTTAGGGAATAGAAGAGGAGTTTAGGGTTAGGGAGCAATCAGGGATTTAGGTTTAAAGAGAGTAGAGTGGAGTTTTAGTCTTAGAGAGTGGTCAGGGACTTTAGGGCTAGGGACCGAGAGGGCAATACTATGGTTAGAGTTCGGAAACAAAGATTCAGGTTAGTGCTTGGGACCAAATGGGAGTTTTAGGGTTAGATTTAGGGATCTCATAGGCCTGTGCAGTTCAGTTAAGGTCAAGTGGCTGGAAGTTTAGGTAATTATGTAGGATCACTGTAATGGGAGTTAGGGCACTTGCCATTTAGAGAAAATGGCAGCTAGGACACACACACACACACACACACACACACACACACACACACACACACACACACATACACACATCTGAGAAAGGCTGGCACAGGTTTACTAGCTATGCCCCTTCTGCCCACACTATAAGGTAGTTATCACTGCCACCAACCAACTCTTTATCAGCTACTAGAAGGCCCTTACAAAGGGTGACCAGTCCTACTGTGTAATGTTACTATTATCCAATTGGTATGTCTGACCAAGAGCAAGTCTATTTAGGAGTGGCCTGTACAGTGTTACCAAATACATATGCAAGTACAATAAGAGCTTAAATATGTCTCACAAATATCAGCCACAAAGATAGGTTTAAATATATTTAATAATAAATAATAAAAGAACAAGACAATACTCAAACAACGCAGTTACTTCAGAGTTCAAAATCATAGGAAATATTTTAAAACAACATTGCAGGACAGTCTAAAAAAATACAGAAAACATTTAAATTAATCTTTACTATATTCCTATCTATATCTAAGAGAGATACTATGCCCTAAGTCTTACTTACAGACAACATGCAGGCAGAAGTGCTGATGATGGATGTTTCTAGGTCCAAGACAAGATACAAAATGCAGAATCTCTCTCTGAGAGAGTTCTTAAATTACTATCAAACATTACTGCTGGGTCAGCTTGGATGACATCACTCTTTGTCACCTGCCTTCAGTTCCCTGGCTAACAGAAACTAACATCTCTTTGTTAAAAATACATATCTCTCAGATGTGCAGCTGCTAGGAAGTCATAAAGCAATACAACAGTTTACATTTTAAACCTAGTAATTACTTTTCTCCAAGACAATAGAAAGAAACTTCTAGCTTTATACATCCTGTCTCCTTGCTGCATTAACTAACTTTTATAGCACATCGTAAAGCACTTAATTTCAACTTATTTTCTTGAAGTTTTGTAAGTTAATCTTATATATTCCAGCAGAGTATGCTGTGGTAACATTCTTAAATCTCAGTACATAACATACTGTTCTGTATAAATCATATCAATATTCACAAATGACACAGAATTATGTACAAAATTCCGGATAGCTGAGCTGGCAGTGTCACAACACTTGTAGCGAGAAAGGTAGGGCAATGACAAGGCATGCTACACATCACCTGCAGAAATACAAGATATGGTAGTGTTCTGTGTTATGAAGGAGGATGGTGTGCCCCTAAACATAGTTGAAAGAGGGGCTGCAACCTAGGGAAACTGTCTATGGAGAGACCCTCCTACAAACCTTGTGGTCATAGATATACATTATGCCTTGATGAAACATAGAGTATATTTGTACAAATGGTGGGCAGTATCCGTGATGGCTGCCCTGATTTTCCCCTTATGGTTACAGTATTTGGTGACCACTCCTGTGCCTCTTCATTAACATTATAGCTGGCTCCCTGTCTTCATTGAGCCAGCAGTCTGTGACTTGAGATGTGACCACACCACAAAACATTTTCAAATGTATTGTGGTCCTTTCTATGAAACATACGCTCCTTTTGTGGCCATGCATAATTAATTGACATTTTTAGTGACAAAAATTGCATAAAAAGTTTGGGAAACATGTATAGAAATATACATACATGTCTTATGACTGAAGACACAGACTGATTAGACTACCTAATCTGCATATGACCTTATTTCCCGTAAAACTAAAACCAACTTAACCAGCAGCTTATTTTTAAATTCCACTTCTCATAACAACTGCATTATATTTTATCACATGTATTCTTAAATTATAATATTGTTTTTGACTGAGCTACTTCTTCCGGTAGTCTTCCTGAATCTACCATTCTGTCTGGAAAACAATACTTCCCTCTACTCCATATCCTTTGCGTATTAAACTCCATCTTTATCCTAATGTTCTTGAACATCTCTTTTTAAAAGATGGTATCCATTTAGAATATTCCACTTTTACTCATACTGTTACTTATTTCTTCCAGGCTGTACAAATTAAGCTATGAAGGCTGCCGTTGAAGACTGCATACCATATTTGTTGTTGTGCTGCAAAATGAATCTATATAATCAATGTTTGTAGCATTATAAAATCTCTAACACAGCAAAACTACCATGGATGAGATTTTAAACAGCTGTTTATATAAAATGATAATACCTTCCTATGTGTTTTAGTAATCTACCAGCTTTCTTTCTGTTTTTACCACTACTCTTTCAAATTTAGGTAATCATATAGTTACACCGAGATTCCTTATCTCATTTGTTAAAGCCTCTACTTTCTCACAAATAATGCACTTTATTCCTTTTTTTATTCCTTTCCATTTATTATTTAGCACATTTACATTCAACTCAAGCTTCCACATACTGGATCATTCTTACAATCTTACAAAGTGTCTTCTGAGCCTTTCTAGACATTTTTACATATCAAGCTTCTTTCATAATTTTGTGTCAGTGGCAGAAAGGCAAGCTTATCCTTCAAGAATTTATAAAATGTCAGAAATAAAATTTACTTTCTAAAGAATTGCTACCGACTCAAAAAATATTCAGTTTTATTACAAAACAATTAAAATGACAGTCAGTTGCTGAAAACACATATTGAAAACACATCCAGTATATTTTTCAATTAGTTTAGATATAGGTTCATAGGTTCATAGGTTAATAGGTAGATACTAGGCTATCGGCCCAAGGGTCTAAGTAAGCCTAGCCAACAAGGTTTCCTGGCTTACGCCACCCAAGAAAGTTTACTTCCTGTGCCCCTGTTGAGCAGAGCCTCATAAGTGATCCCCGGGGTGTATTTCCTATTTTCCATCCACTCATCAAGATTTTTCTTGAAGAGTGCTAATGAGGAACTTTGCTTGACATAGATGGGTAGCTTGTTCCAGAGTATAGGAAGTCTCTGAGACAGGAATCTATCCCTCCAGCATGTCCTGTTTATTCTGGTGACAAGGTTTAGGTCCCTAGAGCATGTAGCTCAGAGGGATTGGGATTTCCTTAGGTGTAGCATGTCCAACAGCTCTAGGTTTAGCATAGCTTTATATGTTAGGCAGAGATCTCCTCGGAGTAAGCGATAAGCTACAGAGTAAAACTGGAGTTTTTTGAGACTGTGATTGTAGGGCATCTGCTTGAGGCCAGTAATCCTCTTGTAAGGTACTTCTGTGGCATTTCCAGCTGCTGCAGATGTCTTGTGAGGTACATTCCAAAAGGGGAGTTGTACTCTATAATGGGTCTAATGAGTGCCGAGTAGAGGGGAACAATGACCTCTTTTTTCCTGGATGAGAGCCCTTTTGTGATGAGGTGTGCCACATAGAAGGATTTCCTGACTACTGTGGTGATGTGATTATCAAAGGAGAGACTACTGTCCACCTGGGCTCCAAGGTCTCTTATCACACATTCGGTGTTAAGTAGACTGCCGTTTATGTGGTAGTTCATGGGTACAGCATTTGTATGAAAGGGGATGACAATGCACTTTTTGGCACTGAGCTTGAGGCCATGCCTCTGACACCAGGGATCTGTCTCAGTGAGGCCCTTTTGTAGGATGTCCACATCATTTTGGGACTTGACTATGGCTCCTAGTTTGCAGTCATCTGCAAACTTCATTAGCCAGAGGCCTTCTGTGTTAGTCTGTACTTCAGAGAAGTAGATACCAAACAGGAGAGGTCCCAGGACTGAACCCTGTGGTACTCCACTTGTCACTGGCTTGAAGTCAGATTTGGAGTCTGCAACTTTTACAGTGTGGGTTCTGTCAGTGAGCCAGTTGGCAATCCATCTTGTGATGTAGGGATTTATACCTAGTTTAGTGAGTTTAGCTATAATTCCAGAATTGGGGGTGGTGTCAAAAGCCTTGGTGAACCACCTTGCCCTCGTCTATGGCTTTGGTGACTGCCTCAAAGAAGTTGATCAGGTTCAGAAGGCATGATCTGCCTTTCACAAACCTGAACTGGGAGGGGTCCAGAGTTTGGAGGTTACCAATGTCTTTGTTTATGTTCCATGATGATATGTTCCATGGCCTTGCAGACCAGGCTCGTCAGGCTAATAGGGAGATAGTTCCCAGGATCAGTGTTAGCGCCCCCTATGTGGAGAGGGATAAATGTTGCTGTGCACCATTCAGTGGGCAAAAAGCCTGATGTGAGACTATGACTGAACATGGTGCTTAGGTGGGGAGCCAGTTCATTCTGAAGTTCATGTAAAACGCAACCTGGGATGTTGTCCGGCTCCATGGATGCTGTGTTTTTGGTTTTAGAGTGCAGCTTTTACCTGCATAGATGTGATTACAGGGACTCTGCATTCTTCCTGTATAGATATGGGCCCTTTAGCGGGTGAGAGGGGGGTAATGTTAGCACTGACCCTATCTGCCAGGATGTTGGTAATATCAGTTAATTCTGTAATTTTCGTGCCGTTGTTCTGTAACTTAGAGCAGATTTGGGTGTTGCCATTGAGATTCTTGACATAGCTATGGAATGCTTTGTGGTTGCCCTTAGAATCAGTGGTGATTTTGTTTTCATAGCTAGCTTTGGAGGATTTATAAGGGATCTCAGCTTCTTACTGAGGCTGACCAGGGAGCTCCTCCACTCATGGGATTTTACTCTCTTTTGCAACAGTTTCTTCCTTCTGTTGTAGAGTTTGTTTATGGCAAGGGACTGCCAGATTGACTTCCTTTCTTTGGAGGATAGCATCTTGGTTCTCTTTGGGATAGCACGATCCATGCACTCATGTAAGTGCTTATAGAGTGCATTTGTGTAGGATTCAGCAGTCGTAGCTGTATTGTCCATCTGCATGGGTGTCATGAAGTTCACCACTTCTGTCTTAAGAAGCATGAAGCTGGCTTTTGAGAAATTTTTTACCATGGTTTCCTTAATGGTGGCTGGGGGCGGGATGTAAATATCTAGGGTGATTAGCTAATGGTCACATCTGACCAATGAGGAGTTGACTTCAGGTGTGGAACACTGGTCACTCATGTTTGTAATGACTAGGTCTAGGATATTGTTGCCCCTGGTGGGGGTGTGGATAAGTTGATCCAGGGCATTGAAATTTATGAATTACATAAAGCGTTGAGTGAAGAAGTTGGTACATGAGTAGTTTTCCCAGTCAATGGTGGGGTAGTTGAAATCGCCCATTATTAGGGTGTTTGGTTGAACCCTAATATTTTCCAGTATATCAAGAAAAGAGGAGTGGGAATCCTGGGGCATGGTGGGGGATCTGTAGCAAGCTACAATTTGGATTTGCCCAGAGTTAGTTGCACTTGGATATCCTTGGATGCATTATGTTGCACAACTATCCTGGAGGTGTGGATATCCTTAATGAATATGGACACACCTCCACTTTTCATGTTCTGGTCCAGGTTAGATAGCCGAAAAGTGTGGTATGAGATATAGCCTGGTAATGCAGTGGTGCTCTTTAGAGCCTTGAACCAGGTCTCAGTCACTGCACAGATATTGATGTTCTCCATTTTAAGGAGTGTCTTGAGTGAGAGCATTTTGAGATTTAGACTTTTAGCACTGAGTAGCATTACCCTCAGTTTTTGCTTGCCGTTCCTGTTACGGTGGTGAATTTGTCATTTGAACCTTGCCTAAAAAAAAGGCACTATAGGGGCAGCAAGATCCTTAGCCAGTATCTGGAGTCCCAAGGGCAACAGGTGCAGGCCATTTCTGGCAAAGCATCGTGGTCTGTTGACCATGTCGTCCCAGGCAGACAGATACTGGATCCCCTCAGAATGACAGCAGAAGCTTAGCCAATTGTGGAAGTCAATCATTTTGTCCTTGTACTGCAGTATCATTCTGGGTGATGGCAGGATGATACTCAAGGCTAGGGTCATGCCTGCCTGGGCTACAAGATCAGAGATCTCTTTCATGTCTCTTTTCATGTAGTCCAGGGAGGTACATCTCAGGTCATTCACACCAACATGGACAATGACAGATTCATATTTGTACTTGTTGTGGAGTGACCTGAGTGCATGGGTTATGTGGCGGATCCTGGCACCCGACAGGCAGCTGACAGTAACCTTCTCCTTGTTTAGCCTGGTGAGTGGGACATCAGTGCGCCTGACTATAGAGTCACCTATGACTAGTGTGTTGGGTACATTGTTTTGCCTCATGGGCTGTGGTTTATTGGCACATTGAGTCTGTGGACTATGTGTCATTTGGGTTGTGTTGGGGGTGGAGGTTGTTTGTGTTTCTGCTTTGGAGGTCTCTGTTGCTTGAGCAGATTATTATTGAGAGCCTCTGCAAATGTTTTTGTATTTCTATGAGTGGATTTTGGTGGTGTAGGTTTAGTGGGACTATGTGATGAGTGTGCTGTGGTGCAAGTGTTTACCTTCTTCTCTTGACTGTCAAGTTCAGTCTTGGTTGGAGAGAGCTTTACCTCTAGTTTGGCTAGATAAGTGCATCTCTCACAGGTTGTGGTATTGGGTCGTTTCAAATCTCATTATATACACTATTTCTTTTACGTTCATAGGTATATACTAGGCTAACAACCACTCAGGCCTTTATAAGCTTAGCCAAGCATCCCAATTGTACACCGCAACTTTATGTGTCTTACAGGTTATTTTAAGGGCACTGTGCAAGCTAGGGCAAGATTTACAAGCTGCCTTTTTTGAATAGAGACATAGGTACTAGACGTGGAGTGTACTTATGATGTCCCATCCCCTAGTCCAGGTTTCTCCTGAAAAGGGTTAGAGAAGATCTGTACTTCAAATGGATGGGAATTCTGTTCCAGAGAATGGGAATTCTCTGAGGCACAGATGGGAAGCCTGTTCCAGAGAATGGGAATTATCAGAGGCACATACCTGTCCCTCCACTGTGTCCTGTTTATGTCACAAGCAAAGTTTAAATCCCTAGATCAAGAAATTCTGATGCATTTCATTGAGTAGATATTCAAAAGGTTCATCAGAGTGGGATCAAAGGATGCCTTGTATGCCGAGCGTAGATCGCCTCTCAGCAGTCTGTAAGAAACAGAGTATAGAGAAAGGACTTTGAGGCACACTGCACAGGACATGCTGTTGACTTTTTTTCTAGTGGAACTTCTGTGGACATTCTTACCTGGTCAGGTACATATGGAAGGATGTGTTGTACTCAATGATGAGCCTGATGAAAGCTGAATACAGTGGAACAACAACTTCACTGGATCTAGATGCTATGCCCTTGCTTACAAGTTGAGCAATACAGAATGATTTCCTTACTACCTTGCACATATGTTGGTTGAAAGCTAGGTTACTATCTACATACATACTCAAATCCCTGACTACTGGTTCTACTGTTGGGTTGTGCAATTATTAGGCATAGGAGGCTGCATTGTAAGACATACAGGTGTCCCATTTGCCAGGCTGAATAAGGAGAACACCATCCTCTGTTGAATATCAGGGTCCTGGATCTGCCAAATCATTCATGTACAGAAGTCATTAGACCACAAGTACCAGTATGACTCAGTCATAGTCCATGTGGTTGTAAATGACTTGAGACATACCTCCCTTGACTATATGAAGAGAGACATTATAGAGCTCTTGGACAATGTATCACAGGCTGGTAGGAGCCTAGCATTGAGCAGCATTCTACCATTACCAAGGGTGATGTCACAATATGAACAAAAGATAACTGGCTTTAATGATTGGCTTAGTTTCTGATGTAATTATAAGAGGATGCAATATTTGTCAGCATGGGAGGATATGGTCAACTGACATATTGATTAGCCAAGGATGGTTTGCACCTGTCCTTTAGGCTTTTGAATATTGGCTAAAACATTGTTGTCCCCCCACAGTGCCTTTTTCATGCAACCCTAAACTGACAAACTTTCAAACATAGCAAAATCAACCCAAGGTGTTAATGCTCAATGCCAAGAGTCTAAACAAGAAGCTCCACACCCTTCAAACTCTCCTCACATCGAAGAGTGAAGAAATTTGGGCAGTTACCAAGACATGGTTTATAGCCATGAACAGTACCCTGGCAGTACAAGGGTTCAATGCCGTCCACAAATGTAGACCAGCAACTGCACTGGCAGGGACTAGATGTGGAGGTGACTTGCTCTACATCAGTAAGAAACATACCTTGACACTGTTTTTTCCACATCCAAATTACCATACACAAAGTCTCATACCATATCCTAGCAAGCTATAGGTCACTCTCTATCACCCACAAAGCACATAGCCCATATTTAGACCCACTGGAGACACTTCAACCTAAAGGCTGCTGTGCTTAACATTGTTAAGCCCAAAACAAGCTCAAAAAACAAGCCACACAGTGGACTCCAACATTAAACAGTTTGTACTACAAAATAAAGAAAATCATAGCTAAAATAAGGAAATACAATACCCAAAACGATAAAAAGAAAAAACTGTCTCATCAATCGAAATAGACAACTAAGAGGGATAATTAAGTTGAACAAAGCCAATTTTGAGGTAAAGATAGCTTCCCAGGCTGAGGATAACCATAAGGCATTCTTTAGCTATGTATAGAACCTTAAAGGCAGCACACAAGAGTGTGCCAAATTGGTTGCAAGTTCAGCCACATTCAAAGAGTCAGGAGATATAGCAAATCTATTAGCTGATAGATTCAGGTCCAACTTTACTCACCTCTGTCTGCCATCTAATCCCTAGGAAATACCATCAAGCATACCCCCCGACTACTAGTAGAGAGGAAGTCCTTGATGTGCTCTCCAAGGCCAAGAACATAGTGTTGCTGGGCGTCAGTAAAATCACAGGATGTCTCATAAATAGCCTGAAATATGACATATCTGGGCCACTGGATTCACTATTCAACCACAGTCACCAAACTGGCTTTGTATCAAGCGAATGGAGGACTGCAATGGTAATCCTTCTGCATAAGGGCAGACTATCAGCAGATACCTGGAACAACAGACCAATTAGTCTGACTAGTCTTATATACAAAACCATGGAAATAATTATCATGAAAATGACTAATAAGGATATAGAAAAGTTTCAAACATTGGATCCATCCTATTTTGGCTTCATCAAGGGCAGCTCATGCCTACTCAAGCTTGTGAAGTTCTTTGAGAAGGTCAACAGAGCAATGGATGAGGACAAAAAGATTTATACTGCCTACCTTGACCTGCTAAGGCATTTGATGCAATACCCCTTTTGGGTATTGTAAACAAACTCATGGAATTAGGCATAAACCCCTAGGTAACATGCTGGATAGCCAACTGACTCACAGATAGGACGCAGGAAGTTACAATAAGAGATCACCTCCAGAAAGAGTCTAGTCACCAATGGAGTTGCTCAGGGCTCTGTGGTGAACCTGCTCCTTTTTGGCATCTACTTCTCAGAAGTCAAGGCCAATGTCAAGGGACTCTGGCTGACCAAGTTTGCAGATGACTGCAGTCTAGGAGTGGTCATAGAAATTCCTCCAAGACACTAACATCCTACACAAAGGTATAAATCAGACAAATGACTGGTGCCAAAGTCATGTCTTAAAACTCAATGCCAAGAAATGCATAACAGTACCTTTTGGAAAGTTGGCCACCTTAGTGAACTACCTCCTTGATAAAACACCCCTAAGAGTATTCCCAATAGTCAGCGATTTGGGGGTGTATGTAGATAGTAATCTGCTTCTGACCAACATGTGTCCAAGCTAGTTTGAAAATCATTCTATGTTACTCAATCTCTAAGAAAGTGCTTGACATCTAGGCCCAAGGAAGTCATTGTACCACTATATTTGATCCTCATCAGTCCCATTGCAGAGTACAATGCCCCCTTCAATATGTACCTGACCAGTACATGCGACAACAGGAATGTCTCCAGAGGTTCCTCACAAAAAGAATACAGGGCCTAAACTATATGTCCTCTGCAGATTGCCTCAAAGCCCTATTGCTATTCTCTGTCTCCAACAGATTGCTAAGAGTTGAACTATGCTTGGCATACAAGGGATCCTTGGATGCCACTTTGATGGACCCTTTGCATATCTGCAAAATGAACAGCATCATAACTACTATATCTAAGGACTTGAACTTTGCATACGACATAAATAGGACACAATGAAGAGACATGTATGTATCTCAGAGGATTCCCATTTTCTGGAAAAGACTTCCCATCTGTGTGAAGCATAGCGCTTCTCTAACCCTATATAAGTGTAACCTGGACCAGTGGATGGGAAACCAGGAATTTACCATAGTCTGGCATCTAAATCATCCTTGCCTTACATAAACCCTTTACACCTGGGCACATTATCTCATGGGATATATTTGAACTGGATAGTTTGGCTGATAGAGGTCCCAGGGGTTGCTAGCCTAGTATACACCTTTGAATGCATGAACCTATGAACCAAAGGGGTCTGCTCAATAAGGCTAATGAAATGCCACTTGAGTCTTTTTGTTTCTTGTACTCTGACACTTGCTAGTGTTCTCTGCTAAGTTTTAGTTACAACTTTTATGAGCATATTGTATCACTAACTTGTTTCAGAATCACATATAGTGCACAAATGGGTTTAGTAGAATATTTAACATGTTATATATGTATCGATGAATGGATGTTTGTATTGATTTTAATTTGTTAATTGTTAGGTAAAATGGTTTGAGAACCCTCTTCACTTATGACTTGGGTTAACAGACAGTGGTATTTGCAAGAAAATAAATGTAGTTGTTGTGTCTTTCGGCTTTTCCTGGTTAGGGGTCACCACAGCGGAACTCCGGTCCGCTAATGATTGGCAGTAGATTTTTATGTGCCAAGTTGCCGGCTCTGACGGACAACCTTCAATGAAGGTACGCCCATTCACGCATGTCTCCACACAGAAGACGCTCTAGCTGAGAATTGAACAGGACAACGTCTCACTGTGAGGCAACAACGCTACCGCAGCACCACCACCGCATACATAGATTAATTTTATACATATAAACAAGTACATTACAATAAATTAACAGGAACATGAAGAACAATAGTACTGTTGCTATTTGTTCAGTTTTTAAAAAGTTATAAAAGCAAACTTACATTGCATTGCCACATTTTCAAGATATTGAAGCAAATGTAACAACTGACTGTAACATATCTAGCATTGCAGTTATAGGATAACATTAACTTCAGCAGAGAATATAAATGCAGACTAACTAAAATCCTGTAGGCTTTTTTTTCATGGTCATAAAATGCTATCTGAAGTGGCAGGAACCAGACTTTTTAACTTCTTGCGGCTAGCATGCTATCTTGAAGAGGGAGTTTTTGGAAAAGATCTCTTGTCTATATGCAAATTACACAGTGGCCTACAAAAAAGAGCTCCTTAATGATTATACAGCGAGCACGGGCTGGATTTTGTTTTATTTATTTATTTCCTAATGATACTTATGGCTTACTGTTGAGCAATTTAAAAGCTAATGTATATAATGAAAAGGTGGTTCTGTCTGTCACAAGCAGGTAGATGGTTTTGCCTGGTGTCAGGCAGATGGATAATGAATAATGTTTTATTTTCATGTTCTTATAATACAAATAAGCATTATGACCCTCTGTCATTTAACAGTCTGAGTTACTTCTCTTACTCTGTTGTTACAGCAAACGTATTACAAATGCTTAGCTTGATTTCAGAAATATTGCTTAGTGTATTTTCCTTTATGTAGATGGTCTTAGAACCTTGCTGTGTATTTTCATCACAATTTCTCTATTTTTTATGAATGCCAAGTTAATGCAATTAATTATTTTTCATTGCCTTTCTTTTCCACACATAGTCCTATACACCTAATTTCTGAGATTTGTTTTATAGAACCAGTCAAAACATATGCAGTATACAGTCTTGTTAAAAATTGATTAAGAGGCTGCACAATTTTTCTCTGTTGTTTAAACTTTAGCAGATAGAATCTGACATTCTATTTTTAATACATTTGCTACTGCAATACATTAGATTCACTAGTATTCCAGTCTGAGGCTTGCCCTTCTTCTTGAGGTTCATAACTTTGTACTTCATCTTATCAAACTTCATTAGGATTAAATGACAAATTAATGTCAGACATACAATGGCTTGAGCTACTAGAAGGCTATGTTACTTAGCAAGCAATGGAGTAAGTAATGACAGTTATTAATATCACAATAAACAAATATGTACCATGGTATTAAAAATGTAATGGGAGAAAGAAAAGTCAGCCTGACTAAGCAGAAAAATAATTAAGATGATTAATAAGAAATGAAAACTCATTAAATTGTATGAGCTGACAAAGTCCCCAGAGAAAGAGCAAAGGTGCAAGCTAGCCCGGGAGACATGCACTGCAGAAATAAGTGGCAAACAGAAATGCAGAACAGCTATCACATAAAATATCAGGGAAATCAAAAGAATTATTTAGTTATATAAGATTATTAAAAAGGATGTTTCAATACAAAAAAGCTCAATAATATCTATCTATACATGGACAAGAGTATAACTTTAGGGTTCAGATTACATTAGCAAGGATTAAGGAAATGTGGTCATTGTTTCACTTGAACACAACATGCCATTCTCAACTGACAGCCAGAAGCCCCCAAATAATATCACCACTGGACCATTCTGCCTCAGTGGTTGATGATAACAGGGAAGCCTATACAAAGCACTAGGATACACAGCGTAGGATTATCGAATCAGATAACATGACGCACTTGCTGAGTTGTATGTTATTTTTGGTAACCATTGCAGCATAGCTGTTAGAAAAAAAGAATGGCCTACTTGCTATGGTTTGTACTTTCTGTAATGTTTGTTGATATATTATATGAAATGCCATGAAGAAGTGATATATGGTATAACTTACCAAAATGAAATAAAACAATGACATTAGCTGCATTCTCTAGCACCCAGGGTATAAATACCTCTCAACTAATTTACTCAAGAGTTCTGGACAAAGCCAAAAATTATGTGGGCCAACGACCCAAAAATCAGGGATAATTTCTAATTATTATTCTCGTTCATTTAAAGGTTAATAGAACAATAATTTTTGCATTGCAATGTACTTTCGGAACAAAAAGAAATATAAACATCTAATCCATTCACCCGTCTATCCATGTTTCCATCCATCTACATGCCCTTTTTCCCATTTGGATGGAAGCAACTCTGATAGAAATGACAATGGTATAAAATGAAGAAAAAAAAACAAACTTGGAAAAAAGCACAACCAGAAAGAGAAAGGCATGGAATGTAGGTAGATCACTAGCAAAGACAACAAAAAATAAATGTAAATACCTCTGTTAAGTGAAAACAAACTGTTACACTTTGGGTGAAGTTCACATCACTCACTGTTAATAAACCAGGCTTTGTGAATGATTCACTGTTTAATAAAAGAAAACATAAGTGCTTTCATCTCAGCTATAAATCCACAAAATGGAAAAAGCCCAGTGACTTTTTCCCTCCTGTGCATCCACCCTGAGTGCATATCAGAGCAAATGTGAGGCTGATATCTGCATGGCCCTTGGTAAAGCACTTAGGAAGAAATTATACAACATTAGCAAAGAGGAACTGGCTGCTTGAAAAAATCTGAGCAGAGATAAGACTCGCAGGATCATGAAGGCGGACAAGGGGAGAGGCATCTTAATCACAGATACAGCTACTTATAACTGCAAGATTGAGGCCGTTCTTGACAATAATAGGTTTTATAGTAAGTGTGATTTTAGTACTGTGAATGTTGCTTACAATAATTTAAGAGAGCATCTAAGAATGCTACATGAGAATGATTTACTAGATGCCAAACCTTTTGACTTTTGATCACTCCCACCCAAAAATACCAAGCTTGTTTGGGATCCCAAGATCCCATAAGAATATCTCTGATCTTTTCTACACACCAGTAGTTGCAAGGGGTGGCTCCATAAATGACACAGTATCTATCTACCTTGATGCCCAGGTAAAACCAATGGCACAGGCCAACAAATCTTTTATTTTAGATTCTCTGGATTTTCTTGGTAAAAGAGATATTACAGTTAGCAATCCCACTATATTCTTTACAACATAGGCACAATTTGCCTATGCTCAAAGAAGATCTGAGATTATTATGTTTATTAAAAGCTTTTGCATACTCTGCAGTTCACCACTTGGTGGATTTTTATTCCATGGGCACAGAAAGCCTACACGAAAGGTTCTGAGGACTCAGACTTTACTTACTTTTGTCCTCCTACTTGTAGACATCCATGAGCTCTGTAAAAAATGAGCACTCTGACTTGTTTTCCACTGTATGCTGTTTCTCTGGATGCATGCATTGTTCAAAAATGGGAATCACCTAGTGTAGCTTTAAGTGACTACCTCCCCAGCATACATGTGTTACAAAAACAGACTAATACAGCCTGGTGAGAGCCTCTTAAAAGCAGGCATTTTCAATGATAAAAGTGTAAACCACTCTGTTAGATGGACCTGATGAAGTTCAGGCAAAAGTGTTTTCTTAAATATAGCTCTATAGTGGAAGCTCATAGTTTGTTGTCTTGTTTTGTTTGTTAGAAGTTAAAAAGAAAAATAAAACCTTTTAACTAAGAGTGTGGTTCCACAGGCTGCTGAGCTGGTAAACCCTCATGGGTCTTTCAGGAATATTCAAATAAGGGACCAACCTCTAAGCTCTGGGATTGGCTTCTTGTTTTTCCATTTCCCAGATTTTCCTCCAATCAGCCCCCTTGGACCCTCACACCATTGTCTGTAACTGCCTTTAAATAACTGATCTGTTGAATGTAATGTAATGTATTAGAACAAGAATGCTTATTCATCTACCCATTTAACTGAATAAACTACTGCGGACTTAAACAATGTGTCTTTATTCCTCCCACAGGGAGTATATCAGAGAGAGAGAGAGAGAGAGAGAGAGAGAGAGAGAGAGAGACTCTCCTAGATCTGCTAGCTAAAGTGATTTTATCTGGATTGATCTTTTATACTCTGATATTTGCACATGGGGTCAGGGTGTCACTTCAGTAGAAATAATTAGCTAGAGCCAATGCACATACCACCAAGTGGTTAACTGTCTGGCATTATTAACTGACTGTAGTCCTCAGTGATTTACCAGAAAATCAAAAATATTATAAGGGATAGTGCAAAAATATAAGGCAAAATCAGGGATGTTCTGCAAAATCAGGGACAGTTAGCAGGCATACTTGGCACACTGCACACTTCATTCTGCATGTTTTTTTTTAATTTATGGTTTACAGATTTTTCTGTTAGTCAGTCAGTCTGTGGCTGATCACTACCCACCTCAATGACTGCCATTGAAAACAGATATCTCTGAAGGACATGCAAGCTGGGCTTTGTTCAGTAGTATTACAGGCATCCTGATGGGCCTGCTTGACAGCATGTGAGTCGCAAACTATGTATTCAGGACTGCATTTCTTATTTGTTCTTCCTCAAAAAAAAAAAACAGAGGTAGTTGCATATGATACAGGCTCTTAGCTCATTTTAGGTATGTGTAATAAATGACATTATTTATTACAAAGAACACTGATTTTATATATTAATTACAAAGAACACTGATTTGATATACATTTTTGTTCTTGCCAGATGCATCTACTATTTACACAGCTTTAGTAGACATAAACAGTTGTGTATTATAAGTCCTGACATCATTTGCTGTAAGTTAAGTATCTCTGTGTTTTTGGCTATGCTAAGGGAGTGCTTGCAAAGTGACCAGTAACATTCATTGTACTGTTCTACGTTGTAGAATTAGTTCTTTTTTTCCACAAGTATTTTAGCTCCTAGGTTAATAGTCATCTCAGACCATTAATTTAACTGCTTCTGGAAGTTAAATGCAGACTGTGTAAGAAAAACAGTAAAGCTCAACTGTTCCCCTTCCTACTGTGTGCATTCATCCAGCCTGGCTGAAATTATAACCCCTACTTCATTTGCAGTGTGTTATTCAAACTCCTGTTTTTGACTATTAATTCCTGAATTCTCACAGGCCACAAATAAGAAAATGAATAATCTTAAAACTACCTAAATGTACATGCCTAGTTTACACACAACCCAGACTTATGTCACAGTTATGAGGTGAATCCATCATTGCCTTGGCATCTGCTTTCTGGCATATTGAACCTTGCAATATATAAAATGCTGATGTATTTCTTCCTTTAACAATAGCACATTTTACTCTTCTTAACTATTCACTGCAATACAGAAGTAGGCACCATCACTTTGGCTCTACTTTTTCATTCCCTCACCTTAGCATTTCTAGAAGAGACCCTATCTATCAGTGCCCTATGAGGTAGTCATGTATAGGCTGGGTGTTTGAGACCAGAGATTGCTGCTGTCTACAGGCATGTTGGACCATGCTACATGATTACTGTACATTCTGTAGGCAGGGAATTCCTGCTGTTAAACTGTATTATGATCATATCTTGTATGATGACATGATTTCAGGAAATGCTGCAGCTTGTGTGCAGCAAGTATGTGACAAAGGTGTGACATTTTTAAAATTCTTTTCACTAAAATGGCTAAAGTATTTCTTATTAATTTCAGTACATTTTTTGACTGTCCATTGTCTGGCAGTTTTGCCAGCATTATTAATCATTAAATGTGAATTTTATGGAGGAGGTATGTTTAGCTACCACTTCTTTACTGACAACTGACCTAGCTTAAGAACCCAGGTGGTATCTTGTTGGTAATCAAATACAGAGGAGATGCTCATGATGTTCTCATATAGCAATAACCCACGCCTGGGTGTGGGTAATGCTGGATTTACCCACTGTTGGCGTGATTTGGTCCCGAGGGCGAAGCCCGAGGACCAAACAAAGCCAACTGTGGGTAAATCCAGCATTACCCACACCCAGAAGTGGGTTATTGCTATTATACAATGACTTTATTTAAAAAAATAAATAATTACTTTTCTTAAATAATGGCATTGTATAATGCCTCTTTACTGCCCTTCCGCAGCTGTCTGGTATTCTGCGGCAGTTCTGATGTACTGCACATGCCTACGCAGTACATCAGAGCTGTGGGCAAAAGCACTGTTTCGCTATGTTAAATGGGTTTAACATAGCGAGACAGCTTTAAAATAAGCAACGGAGATCTCTGTTGCTTATTGTAAAGCTGTCTCGCTATGTTAAACCCATTTAACATAGTGAACAAAGCAACGGAGATCTTGCGATCTCCGTTGCTTTTTTTTTTTTTAAAACTGTCTCGCTATGTTAAATGGGTTTAACATAGCGAGACAGCTTTAAAAAAAGCAACGGAGATCTCCGTTGCTTTTTTTAAACCTGTGTCGCTATGTTAAACTCTTTTAACATAGCGAGACAGTGTTTTATACTAACGGAAAAAGTCCGGGCGACCGGACCTTTTTCCATTAGTATATTGAGGGATTTACAATGGGCACGCTGGTTGGGCTGGCCAATCAGCGTGCACATTTTAGGGGAGGAATTGTATAATAGCAAATAACTCCTGCTCATGTGAGGAAGCACCTACTTAGTAGTTCTGCTTACAACTGGAAACTACATTATTTTTTTTTATTGGAATAATACATATACCAAAAATCTTTGCAATAAAACTTTTTGAGGTAATAGCACAACTCATTTACAAAGACTGTGCACAAAATAATATGTTTTTTGAGCATGTAATTTAAACTGGCGAGGATCGAAGGAGAACAAATGGTTAGGTTTTCAGCTTACAACTTGCTTCATATTCCCTGGGATCAAGCTAGGCCTAAGCCTATATCCAGTACATGAACATTAACAGCTATAGTAAATATTAAAGTTATAACCACCCAGCTAAGTATCATTATTGTCATCAGCTACTTTTTTTCATTTTCACATGGGATCAGGGTGCCACAACAAATGTTGTCACCTCTCTTGGTTGTGATCCTCTTTCCAGTCTTCTTCAACAGTCGCACCTGACTGTCATGGGTCTTGTCTGTTGCAGTCAGTCCACATCTTGGCTAGGCATCATCATCACCTCTTGTCTTCTTCCTAACACTTCCAAATCTGGTTTATCAAATCATCTTCTCCTTTTCTGCACATAACCAAACTACTGTAGTCTGTTCTCTTTGACCTTCTCAGTACTTACTGCGACTTTAGCTCTTGCTTTGATGCCCTTATTTTTTTACTTTCTGACAGTATTTATCCTACTACCCATCTCAAGTAGTTCATCTCCATCACTGTAAGCTTCCTCAGCTGCTGTTTGGCTTCACTGCTTAGGTTTCTGTAACATTCAAAGCCGTGGTCACACCCTTTTTTGTGCACCTTACTTGTTAGCTTTTTTTAACATTCTTTTGTTGCACTCTACCCCTGACACTTTATTCCAGTTGGCTGTGACCTCCTCTTTCAGACTTCTCTTATTCTGAAACACTCCTCCCAGATATTTGAATCTATCACCCTGTTACATTATTTTTCTTTCTATCTCAATAGCTAGCTTCTTCTGATTCCTCCATTTGCTGCCATGACTATAGTCTTGCCTATACTCAAGTTAATTTCATGTACTTTCACTTTTTGCATTCCAGTCCCCTACCATTTGTTGCCATTCTTGTTTCAAATCTGTTTGCCTGCATACAGCAGATTTCTCGATCTACTCCCTCTGATCTGTTTGCCAATGTACTCCATTAGCAGTGTGAACAGGAATATGCTCAGGACTGATGGACCCCCAGACCCAATGGGAATCCCTGTGTGAGTTCAAATACTATGCTTAATCGTGTCACTTGGTCCTTGTACATAGGCTGCACTATTTTTTATCAATGTTTCCATATCACCAAATGAGACAGTTATTTGGTAGTATTCTATTGGACTTTAATGAAGCTTAAAGCCAAACCTGGACATGTAATTTCATAGATCATTTCCTGAAAACAGGGAAGCTGCTCTGCTTTTAGATCCTGTCAAAATAGACTGAGGATACTTTATAGTGAAATTAATCCATCCTCAGTAATTGGGTTGTTTCTGTCAATGCCCTTAACTGTAGAGGACAAAGTTTTCCCTAATAAATTAAGAAAGTTGGGAAGTAATGTGTCTGTAGCTGACCACTTCCGTCGTCACAATTTAAAAAGAGGGGCCATACTAGCACAGTTGAAAGAGAATGTCCCAATTAGGAAAGCTATCAAAGTCACCTTGTCCTGGAAAAAAAATTATGTAGTATTCCCACGGATGCTGCCAAAATGGTATAGCAGGAACAAGGTAAGGGTGTGAAGAACTAACTTAAGTTTCTTCTGTAAAACATTTAAAGAACTGTTTGGAAATGGCATTGATGCTAGTAATATGTAATATCTAGAGCAGACTTTTGTTTGTGAGCTCAAAGATCACCTAATTTTTTAAGAAACTATTAGAGATGTTCAGGTGGCTAAACATTGGCCATATTCTTGTTTCTGATTCAGGGAGTTATCTAAATTACCAAATAAACAGGAGAATCCCCTGGAAATAAAATCCACTTCAGAACCACAATAAATCCAGTAAAGCGAAGCCCATCTCCAGAAAGGAACTGCACCAGTGCAATAGAAGCATAGTAAGTTTATTTCAAGCTGAATGCCACATGAAATTAACTTTTCATCATGGACAACAACTTCATCAGAAGAAACCTGACATACAGAAATGGTGCTTCTTTTATACCTAACCCTAAATTGCTAACAAATTAGAACGCTAGTAAGTTAATGACTTAGGTACTGCTTTTAAAGGCATATTCCAGTATACTCAAATATAAATCTTCCTGACTTAAATAATCACCATAAGTTATATAACTAAAGTTAAATAATTCAAACATACTTGTTTATAAACATTGAAACTACATAAAAAAAACTTATGAAACATGGAAAATATTTAAAATCATTTAAAAACTTTTGATTTTTAAAGAAATCCTTCCATATGTGACAAGTGGAAATTTAATAGCTGGTAAAGTGTTACAATTGTACTAAGATTTTAATATTTACATAAAAATGTAACCAATAGTCAAGACTGAAAGTTTGAATAAAAAGCTCAGACCATTTTTAAATAGTTACTATTCAATGTACTTGGAAACAATTATGGATAGCTCTTATTCTTTGCTATTAGTAAGGCTTAACATCTGTTTGCCTTTTGTTTTAGTACTGCTTGTAGAACAGAGTGTGTGTTGTAACTTTAAGAAGCATTTCAAAGTGAGGGCACATGCATATAAATAGAGAGCACATGCAGGCAGCAGTGCCATTTTGAGAGAACAGCCAGAGTGTTAATATGCATGAGTGCAGTAGTCAGTCTGTTTATAAGTTTATTTAAGTTTAAGTTACTAGGCCTCAGTCCTGATGTGTTTGTATATAATAAAGCTGCTTGAACTTGACCCAAGACTGTTCATCTGTTTTATCCTACTGGATGAGCGACATGGTGTCAGAACCAGAATAGAGAGTGCAACTTATTCAAGCCATGAGGTGCAGAGTTAACGATGAAGGTACATTGAGCATGTTGGGAGATACAGTGCTCAAAAGATTTAAAAAAGGCCAGAAATGCACTTCAGGTAACCAAAACTCGCATAAATGATTTATTTTGTAAAGAAAATTATATGAAGCATTTGCAAAGCACAAAACACATTATTAATCAAACATGTAGCATAAAACACATTACTAATCAAATGAAAGGCACAAAACACATTATTGATTAAAGAAAATATTCAAAACCATGGTATTTGATAGAATTATCAGAAATACTTATGTGTGTGTTCAGCGTTACTTCAGATTTGTATAACTTTTAGTTATGTACTCACCATAACTTCAGATGTTTGGGATCCATCTCGCCTACATTCTGACTGATGGGGTCCGGAGCCGATCCCTCGGCTCCGACTCGGCACGCTTATGCTATAGAGCGAGGCCTCTTATTGGCTGAGCTATCTTTATCCCAGGATGCACCACTGCTAATCCCCCAGATCTTGTTTGTCCGCATTCATGCACACATGCATAACCTGATTATATAACATTGTTAGATGTTTCAAGATGAAACAACAGGATTCGGACCTTCTGATATCCTCTGACCTCCAAGGAAGGGGGAAGGAGGGTGGGTTATTAGGAATGTAGGCGAGATGGATCCCAAACATCTGAAGTTATGGTGAGTACATAACTAAAAGATGTTATGTGATCCTATCTCGCCTACATTCTGACTGATGGGACAGCGTCCCTAGCACCTAAATCCCGGGTGGCTCATTGGAAAACACTCCTGAGCACTGTGGAACCAAATGAAGCTCGTCCTCTAGATGCCACATCTAATTTGTAGTGAGAAATGAAAGTATGCGGGGAAGACCATGTAGCCGCAGCACAAATGTCACTAATAGCAAGCTTAGAATGAAATGCTACCGAAGTAGCCATAGCCCTTGTAGAATGAGCCTTGACAGCGGTGGAAAGCTCCTCGTTAGAAAAAATATAAGCTTGAGTAATACAGTCCCTGATCCATTTGGCAATAGTGACCTTTGTGACTGCGTTGCCCAATTTGTTTTCTGCAAAGGACACAAACAACTGATCTGTATTCCTTGATTGTTTGGTCCTATCCAAATAAAAACGTAACTGCCTATGGACATCTAGTGTGTGGAAAATAAATTCCGCTTCATTGGAGTATTTTGGGAAAAACACTGGGAGCTCTAATGACTGTTGTAAGCATAAAGTAGAGCAGACTTTAGGAACAAAAGAAGGATTCGGTCTGAGGGAAACTCTGTCTGGATGAAAAACCAAGTATGGAGGTTTTACTGACAAAGCTTGAAGTTCTGAAACCCTTCTGGCTGAAATAATTGCCACTAGGAAAGCTGTCTTCCATGATAGAAACTTTAAATCACAGGTAGCTGCCGGTTCAAAGGGGGAAGAAGTCAAGGCACGTAATACTATATCGAGATCCCATGGAGGTGCAGGATGAGAAACTGGAGGTCTTAATAGAGCAGCACCTTTCAAGAAGGTCTTACACAACCTGTTGCTCATTAAAAGTGGGTCTATGGATTCATGAAAGTTAGAAATTGCTGCTAATTGTACTTTGATGGTAGAAACAGAAGAGCCTTGGTTGAAAAGAGAGGTTAGGAACTTGAGTACTTCTGCTACGGGAGTTGAAATGGGGTCCAGGCCCTGGAGTTGAGCCCATATAGCAAATCTTTTCCATTTGCTAGAATAAAGTTTCTTCGTAGTCGACTTGTGGGCTGAAGACAATATGCGCACTACCTCTGGGTCTAGTGCATGTCTCCTGACTGTGGTTGGAAGAGGAGGAGCCAGGCCGTCAATCTTAATGTGTGTAGGGACTGGTGTAGTAGTCCCGACTGATGAGTCAGTAGGTCTGGGATCTGGTCCAGGAACCATGGACCTTCCAGAGCATGTTTCCGAAGATAGGGAAACCAGACTTGACGAGGCCAGTAAGGAGCAATTAAGATCATCTTGCTCCCTAAGAGAGAAGCCTTCTGAATTACCTTGGGTAGGAGAGGAACTGGAGGGAAGGCATAAAGCAGGCCGGTGGGCCAAGGATGGACTAACGCGTCCATAGGGCTCTTCCCCGGAGCCGGGGATAGGGAGAAAAAATTCTTGCACTTCGCATTCAGAGGAGTCGTGAAGAGGTCGCAACAAGGAACTCCCCATTCGCTGAAAATCTGTCTTGTAATAGTTATGTTCAGAGACCACTCGTGAGGAGAGAGAATGGTCCTGCTCAACCTGTCAGCTACGACATTGGATTTGCCCGGTATGTGAGTAGCCACTAGGAAGCGATTGGTTGAGATTGCCCATTCCCAGACCCTCATCGCTTCTCTGCAAAGAGGATAGGATCTGGTCCCTCCCTGCTTGTTCAGGTACCAGACAACTGACATGTTGTCCGTGTGAACAGCAATTACGCCCTGAGGGAGGTAACAGTGAAGGGCTTGAAGGGACAGGAGTACTGCTCTCATCTCTAGGATGTTGATGTGGAGAGAGGTCTCTTCCGGATGCCATTTGCCCTGGACTGACCTGCCCAGGGAATGCCCCCCCGTCTGGGAGGCGTCCGTGGTCAACGTGGCTGCCGGAGGAGGAAGAACAAAGGGTCGTCCCTGATCCAAATTGGAAGACACTAGCCACCAGCGAAGGTCTCGTCTGCAAGATTCTGTGATCCATATTAGATGATTGAGAGGGAGTTCCTGAAAGGACCATTGAGTTGAGAGAAGCCACTGGAGGATTCTCATGTGTAACCTTGCCAAGGGAACTAGCAGAACTGTGGCAGACATCGATCCCAATAGTTGCAAGACCATTCTGGCTGGAGCTTTGGACTTGGGGAGTAGGGCTCGAACCTGATTTTGTATGATCTGAATTCTGTCTGCAGGTAGATAGACCAGCATCTGGTTTGAATCTATCTCTGCCCCTATGAATTTTATTCTTTGAGATGGCCGTAACACAGACTTTGGCCAATTGAAGGTGATTCCTAGGGAATTGCCCAGTGATGTTGTGGCTTGCAGGCTCTGTAGAAGTAGATGCTTGGAGGTGGCAGTTAGAAGCCAGTCGTCTAGGTACGGAAACACCTGGAATCCTAGACTCCTCAAGTGAGCAGTTACCACTGCCAAGCATTTGGTGAACACCCTGGGGGCTGTGGTGAGACCAAAGGGCAGCACACGAAACTGAAAATGACTGGTTCCTAGGCTGAAGCGCAAGTGTCTCCTGGATGTTTGATGTATTTTGATATGGTAATACGCGTCCTTGAGGTCTATGGAGCACATCCAAACACCTTTCTCCAACAACGGGAGAATGGTTTGTAAAGTGACCATTCGGAACTTGGACTTCTTGACTGAACGGTTTAGGTTGCTTAGGTCCAAAATGGGCCTCAAGTCCCCGGTCTTTTTTGGCACTAAAAAGAATCTTGAGTAAGTCCCTAATCCGATCTGGTCTGCGGGGACCGGTTGGATGGCTCCTTTTTGCAGCAGTTTTGAAATTTCTATGGCTGCGGTATCCCGTTGACTGGGTGGCGGGTCTGGGATTCTTTTGGACTGAGGGGGGGGGACAGCAGAATGGGATGGAGTAACCTCCGGCGATAATTCGAAGCACCCATTGGTCCTGAGTGATCCTTTCCCAGGCCTTTAGGTGCTTCGAAAAATGACCCCCGACTGGCTCCTGAGCAGCACAGCCGGGCAATCCCTCAGGGACTATGAAAGGTTGAGGAGCCACGAAAGGACTCGCGGTCTCCAGTGTTGCGGGGGCCTCTGCCGCCTCTGGGACAGCGTCTTCCTGATGAATTTCCCCCTCCTCTGCCTCTGGAGGGGGAACCTTCCTGCTGAGAGGGGTAAGACTTCTGCGATCTCCGGAACCACATCTTCCCTCCTCTTTTAGCCTTGGGATAAGGCCGAAAGGGAGTGGAAAATCGTGCCCCTATGGCAGTCAGAGTCTTACCCTCCTGTTCACAGCGGGTAAGTGTGTCTTTCACCTTGGGCCCAAACAGGGAGGACCCATCAAAGGGGGCGTCGGCGAATGAAGACTTGAAGGCCTCCGCAAAATGACACAGGCGAAGCCAGGCTTGTCTCCATAGAGCAATGCCTGTACCCGCCGCTCTACTCACCCCCTCGGCCGCATACGAGATGAGCCTCATGGACGAGTTCGAGATGGATGACATCGTAGCCAGCTGAGATCCAACCGTCTGGGCCAGCTCTTCAGGCAGGTTACCTAAGAGGGTATCGGACAGCTCCTTAATCAGATCCCTCTGGAATCTCGTAAAGTGCGTTAGGTAGTTCAGAGACCTTAAAGTAAAGGCCGCTGAACTAAGGGTGCGCTTGCCGTACCGATCCATGCTCCTAGACTCCTTATTAGGAGGATGGATGGACGTAGAAGCCTCTGCTACATCCTGCTGTGTAGCAGATGCCACCACCATAGCATCCACAGCCACACCTTTCGTGAGGAACTCTCTATCTGGGGGTGCTGAAAGAAATTTGTTTGGACGAGCGGGCACCGGTTCCACAGAGTCCGGGTGTTCCCACGCCCTTCAACAGATCAAATCCAAGAGCTCGTCGAAGGGCGGAGACACCCAGGAGGCGGAGGGCTGAGCCCCGAAGGCCTTCAGGAACACCGACTCATCAGCAGAGGCAGGTTTGGACTGCCAGCCGCCTCGTTGTTTTAGGGCTTCAAGGATGTCTGCAAAGGAGACATCATCCGAGGACGACTTGGGGGACCCCTCTGCATCATCGAGATCGGTGTCAGATGTCAAAGACTCATCAGGGGAGTCAACGTGCTTCCTCTTGCACGTTTTCTTCCTGGGAGGTTCATCCGAAGAGGCTTCAGAAGGACCTCCAGGAGGGAGAGAAACCCCAGCGGGGGTAACCTGAGGCCCAGGGGCTCCGCTGTCTGCTGACAGGGGAACTGCCAATGACCCAGTCTCCAAGTGTAGGGAAGGAGCTGGGGAAACTGTGGAGGTAGCCAAAGAAGATTTGGCTAGAGCACTCCTCATAGCCCTGAAGGCGGGACCACCAGAATCCTGGGAAGGTCCCCCCTCCGTGGCCACGACAGTGGACGGTACTCCCGCCGCCGATGCACCAAGAGGGAGACTTGGGACCGAAGGTATCAATCCCGAAGCCTCCCCCCCCAGGGCCGAAGGAAGAAGTCCGTGCACTGAACTCCGACCCAGGAGCCGGAGTCGGAGCAAGGGTCGGGCCTGACCCTAACACCTCCACTGGTTCCACCAACACCTGCTCCAACGGTGCCGAAGCTGTTGGAGGAGGAAGAACTGTAAGGGAGTGGACCATCGGCTCCGAAGCCAAATGGGCTGGAGCCAAAACCATCTTTTGGAACACCGGAGACTGGAAGAGTCGAAGGAGTACCCTGTCGATGTCCGAATCAGACATCCTGGAAGATCTCGAGGATACCGATCGGGCCCGAACCGATTTCTCCATCGGCTCCGAAGGGCTTGGGGACCGGCTCCGAAAGGACTCCACAATTATCGGCTCCGAGGGGGAAGTGTCTGAGCCGATGACCCTTATCGGCTCCAATATCAGTGGAGCCGATGAGGGTGGCCCGCCTCTCGATGCTCCAGACCTCGGCTCCGAAACCCGAGGGGTCGAGGTAGGAGGCATCGAGGCAGACCGTTCCGACCTCGGCTCCGAAGTCCGTGGAGCCGATGGAGAAGTCTGCTTACCTTTTTTAGCCGTCGGTTCCGACTGACTGGTCGGAGCCGGCGCTTTCCTCTTCTTAGAAGGAGACGGAGAGGAAGATAACGCCTCCTCGAAAGAAGGCTTAATTAATCCTCTAAGGATTAATTTGTTTTTCCTCTCCTGGAGGACTCGAGAGGAAAACGCATGGCACACACTGCAGGATTCCTGGAGATGTTTGGCGCCAAGACAATAGACGCACGAGGAGTGGTCGTCCGTAATGGACATTTTAAACCCACACCTCGTGCACTTCTTAAAACCGGATGGTTTATGTTCCTTAGACATAGTTGTAAAAACAGAAACAACAGTAAACTTTAAACAGCTTTAGGACACAGGTACAATAAGTATGTCCGCACTCAAAAAATATATATACTGAAACAAGAAACTTTTCTTTTCTTTTTTTTTTTTTTTTACACAGTAAAGAAAGGGGAAGAAAGCAAGGAGGGTCAAGACCCTCTAACTCAAACGGGTACTTGACCCACACACAACCACTAAAGTAGTTAGAACAGGGGAAGGCCCCTCTAACTGAAAAGGAACCTTCTCTGACAGGAAAATTAAAGCAAAAATCAATAAAACACCAAGAGACACACTCGTACACAAAAAATAGCCGTTAAAACAGCTTTTGGGTTGAAAAAGAGAAAATTTCTGACAGGAAAATATACTATTAATATAGTACTTAGCCCAGCCAATGTTGAGACCACGTCCAAGCTCTGTAAGCGGCAAACGAGATCTGGGGGATTAGCGGTGGTGCATCCTGGGATAAAGATAGCTCAGCCAATAAGAGGCCTCGCTCTATAGCATAAGCGTGCCGAGTCGGAGCCGAGGGATCGGCTCCGGACCCCATCAGTCAGAATGTAGGCGAGATAGGATCACATAACATCAAGCATGTTAAAAGTAAAATGAGAACAAGAAAAGTATAACGAGCATGATGAGGGGTCAAACGGGCATACTGAGTACACTAAAAGGGCAAAATAAGCATGAAAAAGCAAGGCAATTGCATTTTTCTAGTAAATGACCATGTTTTGACATGAGCTACTATTTCGCATTGCCCAAAGCTATTCAAAGTATAAAAAGTCTATGAACACAGTCCCAAAGGTGAAGTGCCTTGGTAGTAAAAAGTCTGTCAATAAAAGTATAAATAACTCCAAGGCTCACCACTGGCTGAACAAACAGAACAGCACACTGTAATATATAACATGAAAAACAGTAAGCGCCTTTCACGTTGCTCAGAATGCTTCTTCAGATTGTACAAAGTTCAAAAAGACAGTTCAAATAAATAGAAATATAAAATAATATAGCAATAATCCACGCCTGGGTGTGGGTAATGCTGGATTTACCCACGGTTGGCTTGGTTTGGTCCCGGTGAAGCCCAGGGACCAAACAAAGCCAACCGTGGGTAAATACAGCATTACCCACACCCAGAAGTGGGTTATTGCTATTATACCATGACATTATTTAAGAAAAGAAACGATTACTTTTCTTAAATAATGGCATAGTATAATGCCTGTTTACTGCCCTTCCGCAGATGTCTGGCATCGCGGCAGTTCTGATGTACTGAGCCTGCGCAGTACATCAGAGCTGTGAGCAAAAGCGGAGAAAGCAAGATCTCCGTTGCTTTTTATTTTAAGCTATGTTAAATGGGTTTAACATGGCGAGACAGTTAAAATAAGCAACGGAGATGTCCGTTGCTTATTTTAAAACTGTCTCGCTATGTTAAACCCATTTAACATAGCGAACAGTAAAAAGCAATGGAGATCTTGCTTTCTCCGTTGCTTTTTTTTAAAACCTGTCTCGCTATGTTAAATGGGTTTAGCATAGCGAGACAGCTTTAAAATAAGCAACGGAGATCTCCGTTGCTTATTTTAAAGCTGTCTCACTATGTTAAACCCATTTAACATAGCGAGACAGTGTTTTAAAAGTAGAGTTATACTAATGGAAAAAAGTCTGGGCGACCGGACCTTTTTCCATTAGTATAACTCGATTTACAATGTGCACGCTGGCCAATCATCATGCATGTTTTGGGGGGGTCATGGTATAATATTATATAACATATGAACCATATATAAATGGGATAATTATCAAGTTATCTGGTTCTGATGAAGACTGTGCTTTAGGCAGTTGAAAGCGCTTAACCTGTGGATGTGGATGCAACTTGTGGAAGATTTTATCCTAATAAAACCTGTGGATTTACCTGTGTGAGGTTTTTTTCGCAATTCAAGTATTATTGTTCGAGCTGTGTTGGGAGTCGTCCGTGTCTGTTCTCCTGATCTCATTTATTTATTAAGAAAGGTCACTCAAAAAAGCAAGTCGATCATATAGAAAGCTGAAACTCTACTTTCTATGTAAATGGTGTATCAGTGGTTGGTGAAAAGGTTAATACAGTAGATTTGTTGGCAAAGAGCAAAGTGTTTTGTACTGTCCTGATCAGTGTTAAAACCACAGAGCTCAAAGTAGACACTGGTTCAATGTGCAATGTTATGTCAGCAGAAACATTTGCTAGAGTAAGAGCTGGTGAACAACATAATTTGGCCAATTATGTGAAGCTTGTTGCTTATGGAGGTGAAGAGATTCATACCAAAGGCTCATTAGTGCTTTCATGCTATTCAGCTTGGAACAGTTACAGCTTGCAATTTTATGTAGTCAGAAGACCTGTGCAGTCATTATTAGGTCTCAGAGACAATTTAAGAATGAAACTCCTTTATTTTACCAAAGAAGTCCATCATGTAAGCTCATGTCCTAGTTCCAGTTTCACCGATGCTATTTTCTCAGATTATGCTGATGTCTTCAAAGACAAGCTAGGTAAACTTCCAGTTGTGTGCTCCATGAAATTAGACCCAGAGGTCAGTCCAGTGGTCAGACCAGCGAGAAAAGTTCAGACAGCTATGCAGGACAAAGTCAAGGCCCAGTTAGATAAAATAGTGCAACAAGATATGATTTGTCCAGTCACAGAACCAACTGAATGTGTGTCTTCCATGTTAGTTGATCATAAGAAAAGCTCAGATGAAATCATAATATATATTGACCCAAGAAACATAAACAAAGCATTAAAAAGGCTCCATCATCCATTGCGTACAGTTGAGTAAGTTGCTACCCTAATGCCAAATGCCACTGTTTTTTCTGTCTTGGATGCAAAGAGTTCATTTTGGCAAGTAATGATTGATTGCAAATCTTCACTACTGACTATATTCAGTACTACATTTGGTAAATACAGATTTCTCATAATGCCTTTTGTTATAAATTCTGCCAGTGAAGTCTTTCAGCGTGCAATGGAGCAAATGTTTTCAGGTTATCCGTGTGCTATAATAGTAGATGATTTACTAGCTGGAGATAATGATGAAGCAGAGCATGGCAGAAACCTCAGGAAATATTTGGACAGAGCACGTGAAGTGAATTTAAAGCTCAATCCTCTAAAATTTAAATTCAGGCTACCAGACGTTACTTATGTAGGTGATTTATTTACCAGGCTTATGACCAGACTCTTCCAAACAAATAGCCATTCTTGAGATGCCAGCTCCAGAAAATGTCCAAGCCTTACAGTGTTTCCTTGGTATGGTTAACTATTTGGGCAAGTTTATACCAGACTTCAGTGAATTACCAGCACCTTTAAGAGACATGACATGCAAAAATGTAATCCTTTTCTGTGATGCTTTAAAGTTCGGTTATGGTGCAGTTATTTTTCAAGAGGGCAGACCAGTAGCCTATGCAACTAGAACTGTTACCCAAACTGAGATGCAGTATGCACAAATTGAGAAGGAACTTTTGGCAATTGCGTTCACATGTTCAAAGTTCCATGATTATATTTATGGCCGAGCTATCGAGATCGTGACTAATCATCAACATCTAGTCACTATTTTAAGGAAGCCTATGCATTCAACTCCAGCAAGACTACAACGAATGATGTGCAGATTACAAAAGTATGACTTCAAAATGGTCTATACAAAATGCAAACTTCTTTATCTGGCTGATACCTTATCCAGATCACCAAGAAATACTACAGAAAAGCTTGATGCAGAGAATTTTGACTTTGATGTCATGGAGGTGTATAATTTTTCTATCACAAGACTTGATGAGCTAAGAGATCATGCAAAGACTGATCCAATTTTGCAAAAGCTCAATCACTTCATTAATGCTGGATGACCATCAAAGCAATCTTGTGTACCAACAGAAGTGCAACCATAGTTTCCTTACAGAGATGAGATGTTGATGGAAGATGGTATCATTTTCAAAGGTCCTAAAGTTATTTTTTTTCTTCTTTACAACATGAGTGCATTCAGATTTTGCATCATGGCCACCCAGGTTCCAAAGCTACCAAAAGAAGGGTGAGATGACTAGTATTTTGGCCTTCTCTGTCGAAAGACATCTGGTTCAGTGTGCAATAGTATTAAACCGCATTTGGAAAAAGAGCCACATCAGCTAAGCCAGATTCCTGAATTACCTTGGTCAACAGTAGCCACTGACATATTTGAGTGGAATAATCACAATTGCTTAGTGTTGGTAGACTCTTAATCAAACAGTTTTGAAATCGATCTGTTACCTAACCTAACGTCCAGTACTGTTATTACTAAGTTGAAAAGTCACTTCACAGTCCATGGTAGTCCACACAAAGTTATTTCTGACAACTGTGCCCAGTTTACTAGTCAGTTATTTCAGAAATTTGCAAAAGAGTGGAATTTTATTCATATTACTAGCAGTCTGGAATACCCACAGTCAAACGGCCTGGCTGAGCATGTAGTACAAAGTGCAAAGAAATTACTAGGAAGGCCAAAAAGTGACAATACCGATATCTTCTTGAATTTGCTTAATCTCAGAAATACACCTCGTGACAATTTACTTGGCTCACCTGCTCAGAGACTTCTATCTAGGCAAACCAGAACAACCTTGCCTATCAGTTCCAGTTTGTTGGTGCTGAATGCTAAAAAAAACCAGAGCAATCAAAGACAAGCTATTTAAAAAGTGTTCCTTTTAGAAGTCTAGTTATGATAAAATGAGCAGATTTCTTCATCCATTGAAAGAAGGAGAGATAGTGAGGATGCAAATGGTGAAAGGTTTTGCTTGAACTGGTCAGGTGAGAGGTGTATGTGCCAAGCCAAGATCTTACTTAATGGAATCTGAGGGTATAGAATACAGAAGAAATTGCAGGCATCTTCTTCTGGTGTCGGAATTGGTATCACAGCATAATACCTATGATACAGACTCTAGATCTCAAAGCAACCTAGATGATGTTCCTGTTGAAGGACATGTCTCAGTACCTATTCCCATTCCTAATGATGTCCCAGATGTCCCTGAAGTTGGACAGTCACTAAAGACAGTCCCTGTTGCTAGACCCAGATCTAATTTTTATGTCACATGATTAGGTCATATTTCCAGACCTAGTATAAAATACACAGCTACCTGGACATGATTATTTTATTTGTATTTAGTTCTGTATCATTGCATGTCAAAGAATTTCTATGTAATTGCATGTCAAAGGATCATTTCTGTACAATTGCATGAAAGTAAATGTCATTTTCAGTGTATGACTTATTTCTCAGAGGGAGGATGTAGAATAGAGCATGTGTTGTAACTTTAAGAAGCATTTCAAAGTGAGGTCATGTACATATAAACAGAGAGCACGTACAGACAGCAGTGCCATTTTGAGAGAACAGCCAAATAGCGAGTACAAAACAAAGTTTATTTAAGTTTAAGGTACTAAGCCTCAATCCTGATGTGTTTGTATATAATAAAGCTGCTTGAAACAAACCCGCAACTGTTCATCTGTTTTATCATGACGGGATGAGCAACACTGGTATCAGGGATATATTGTCATTGATGCCTGTAGGGTGGCTGGCATTTAATTTAATTTGCCAATATAAATCCCCACCCTCCAGGTATTCCTGGCAGGCACCCCCCTCTCGGATCTGGGGTAACCACTTCCACTATAGTAAATAAAAATTTTTTAAAGCCACAGCATGATGTGGAATGCTTATACAGAGCATTGTTGCCATTACGTGTGGAAATCTCATAACTGTGCTCATAAATTCTTTTTTTAAATTGCCTTTTAGTGATTATTTAAGTCAGGAAGGTTTACATTTGAGTATACTGGAATACACCTTTAAGAGCAGTATCCATGTGATTAACTATTTGTTAGCAATTTAGGGATAGGTATAAAAGAAGCACCATTTCTGTATGTCAGTTTTTTTCTGATGAAATTTTTGTCCATGATGAAAAGCTAATTTTATGTGGTATTCAGGTTAAAATAAACTTATTTTGCTTTTATTGGACTGGTGCAGTTCCTTTCTGGACCTGAGCTTTGCTTTACTGGAGGGATCTAAATTACTCAGCAGTCATCTGTATAAGCTAGGGATCAGGGTGCCTTCTAAAGTATCTTCTCTCTATTCTACCTTTCTCAAGATCAGGGCTGCTATTAGTATTCTGGGGTTCTCAGCAAGTATTCATTTTCTGGTTCTTAGGACACTTCCAGTTTGAGTATCACCCTGTCACTGTAACCCCTACTAAGTGACCTTTTAGTTCATGTTCTAAAGTTTAGGGGTAGTGCACACAAACTGAACTATAGCTACAGTGCTCTAATATTATGACAGGCCTGTTTACCCCATCACAGTGACCCATCTCCCAGGGAGAAATTCACACTAAATGGCATTTAGCTGCAATGATGATACATTACAACAAAGGTATTATACAGGGCCAGCCTTAAGTGAAATAGTCAGCAGCGAAGACCTCTGTGGCACCCTCCACTGCTTACTGGTTCACCCCCATACACACATGTTCAGTGGTCCCACTTGTTTTCTCTCCCATCCTAGGCTCCCCATCCCATGCACATTACTTTTTTCTACTTCCTCATATTTTGCCTTACTCTTCAGCTTTTTCCAGAAGCCACGCCTTTCTAGATATTCTGAAGTGTATTTTATAGTTTTTTAAACAACCTTTCCATCCATTGATAGCGTAAACAAAAATTATGACTAAGAAAGAAATGAAATTAAAAAATTCAGTGTTACTGTTCAGCTTTACTTTTCCTTGTATGCTTTTAACACACCTTAACTGTCCAAGACAGCAGAGTAATAACTGTGTACGACATACGTGACTACAAACAAGGTGGCCCCCAGATGCCATGGAGTTATACATGCATTTTAGAACATTTGTCCAAGCTTTAATCCAGTGGTGGCCTGAGAAAAAAAAATCATGAGTAAGAAAATAAATTCAGCCTTATTTTTATTTTCAAAGACTTATATTCAAGACTTACTGTTCAAAGGTGCAAAATAACAGCTCATAATAAACTAACAACAGAAATGCTTGAGAAGATACATAAATCCTGTCTGGGAACACTGTCAGGCCTCCCTACACCCCTTGAAAAAGAAAGTCACTGTCTGTGCATCCATTTCATGTTAGAGCGGGATAAAAGCATTATAGTCATGTACTTCAAGTGACTATAATCATGCATACACATAGCATGGCTCCTCCCACTTACTCCCCAAACTGCAGTCACCTGTATGTGTGCCTGATGTGAGATTGTCTGGAAAGTGAAAAAATAATGTTCACAGTAATGTAGTCCAACGTGTTGCTCTGAGATAGTATACCTTCCCTACACAAGCTATAGTGGCCTTGTTTGCGCACGCACCTCTGAGGTCTGTAAGAGAAGTAAAAGACACAATGAGCAAGCTGTCACCCAACCCAACACAAGCTTTGATGACCTCCCGTGCACACTTCTGAAATCTGATTGAGAGAAAATTAAATAAATAATGACCACACCATCCTCAGCCCACATACAACCTACAGCAATCTTCCGCACACACTCATGAACAGGGCTTGCTTCAGAATGGGTGCCATTGAGGTCAGATGCCACCACTAAGTCCATGTCAAAATCCATTTATTCAGTCTGGGTTATGGAGGCTACCATACTCCTAGAAGTTCTAAGGGTCTGAATGTTCTGTGATGTATTTTATACCTTATTTTTGAAACATAATTCCTTGTTAACTGTATTTTTTACTGCTGTATAAAAGAATTATGTATTTGCCTGGCATTATTGAGTGTATTTTCACAGATAAATATCAGTGGTATTTTTACACACACACACACACACACACACACACACACACACACACACACACACACACACACACACACACACACACACACACCTACCCCCAAACACCCAATAACATTGTTCTTGCTAGGCCAGGTTTATCATACGATACACAAACGCACATGTACATGCTGCATGCTCTCCTTCAGAGAAGCTGTTGGAATCCCATTTCATGTACAGCATATCCTTGGGGTTCTGGAGGAAACTAGATTTCATAGGTAAAACCATATAGTGACCGGAGGGCATGCAGACTCCACATAGAAAAAACTAAAGCCAAGAAATCAAACAGAATAAAGCATTGCAAAATGGCAATGCTTTTGCACACATCCCGTTCCGGTCAAAGCACAAAAGACAAGCCACCTATCATGTCTAAAGTATACACTTGTGATTTAAGTGAAATAAATTGTCATCTTGTTACTCTTAAATCACTTCAACCCCCCCACCCACACACACACACACACATACACACATACAAGTTTTGGCAATGCCACTGATGTTTGTGATTGAAAGTAAAAGATATTTTGAACAGCTTTTTTACTCAGAGGATTACCTGCTTGGGACAAATACTGGGATTGTTTTGCCATTGTCATCCACTGGAGAGGACGGGAGAAACCTTTCAGGTGAGTGGATGAAATTCTCTCTCTTTCCCTTTTGCCTGTGTGTTCCTAAAGTAGTTAGATTCCAGTGTCAGACAGGAAGAGAGATAACAGCTCTACCCAGTGCAGGAAGGGTGAGAGAAAGACACACACAGAAGACAATGAAAAACTTTTTTCAAAGACTCAAGTCACTTTTATTCACCTCATTGAGGAATAATGCATACTTGTCACTGCATCTGATCTCACATAATACCTTTGGAGTTTGCCTCAGTTTTTTGCTCTGTCTCTTGTAAAGAATTAGATTTGCTGGTAAATCATCCAGGATTGCAATCGACCAGATGTTAGAGCTTCATACTTCTTATTGTTCAGAAAATGCATTTGATGAAAATATTTTATCATATTAACTTTTGAGTTGGAATAATATTTAAAAAAAGTGTTTCGGATTTTGAATCTGTATTCCACCATTAGTTTTGTTTTGTTCCCATAATTTTGTTTTTGTGCAGAAGTTAAGAAATATAGTATCTGGTGTCCTGTCAGTATTTACAAAACTTAGTGAAGGAAAAAAAAACTATTCCTATAGAAAATTCACCCCGGGAATCACTCCAGTGGCTCTACTCGACAGAGTCAGTGGGAACTAAGGTTGGCTGGCATGATGCCAGGATAATCCTATGGGCTAGGATTGTAAAGGCTCCAGGGACATTAGCCTAGTACACACCTATGAACCTATGAAGATCAGAAGTATCTCCTCTTCTTAAAATTTCAGGAAGTGCATACATTGATCTCTCTAGACTGCCAGATTACCAGTTTTATTCTAACAGGGTCATATAACAGCCCTATTTAAGATAAAATGTATAGTTGGAGAATAAATTATTTTTTTTTTCTTAATTTTCCCCAACCAATTGCAGCATTTGCAGAGCACCCACACAGCAAGGATGATAGGGTGCTTCATGTAGCTGTGAGTATCATGGATAACTAATGCCAGCTATGATGTTAGTTTATCGGAAAGAATGTCCACCAGCAGGATTTAACTATATATATATATATATATATATATATATATATATATATATATATATATATATATATATATATATGTGTGTGTGTGTGTGTGTGTGTGTGTGTGTGTGTGTGTGTGTGTGTCAGTTCTGGGGGTGGGAGTGCTGGGTTACTTGCCCCTTACAAAAATACTTTCCTCAGGATTTTCACCAAAGGCAGTTTCAGTGAACAGTTTTGATTTATTGATTTTATTTTACATTTGTTGACCGGGATAGTTTGACTGGATACTTGTCCATTTTTAGCGGTGGCCCAGGGAGAAAAGCTTCATACATACATACAGAAAAACTGTTACATTAAACAAGTTAAAGCACTGTCACAGATACAGTGCATAGGATACAAGTAATTCATTCTGTCATATATAAATCTGATTTGTTGTAGAGTAACAATTAGGAAGCAATGTAAGGGTGGCCAAAAGACCTCTTTAGCACATGTTTATAATGCCAAAGTTAGTCACGATTAGAGCAAGGACATAGACATTGCTTTTTAAAGTACTGTTTTAGATTTTTTTTAATTGGGTTAGAACAAGTTTTTGAAGTAAGCTCAGCAGGAAGTGAGTTCCATATTTTGCCAACAGAGTTGGTATATAGAGTCTACAGATGAGTTGTTGCTTTTGAGGGTTTGGACTAGTAATTTGTTGGATGAGCGAAGTGTCTTGAGGTTGCTATAAAGGGTGATAATTTTTGTAAGTACGGGTGTGTTTTCAGGCTGGTAGAGAATTTTATGTGCTACTATTAGCTGATTGTACTGAAGTTGGATAAGCAATTCTAGCCACCCTAGTTTCTTTTGGTTCAGACAGTGGTGTGTTGTATGCAGTGGCAGCTGGTGACTTCAAATTAAAGGAGGGCTGCAGAAGACAGCTGAATGGGTGGGGCCAATGGGAAAGGGGTGTGTCCAACCAGAAAGGGGTGGGGCTATGTTCAAAACCACAACTGGAACTTTAATTAAATACACTGCCCTGGGTGGCAAACAGTCATTACGAGATTCCAATCAAGACAAAATGAAGTGTAGAAGAAAAAAATATTTCAATGCATTGGCTACATGACAACTTACTTAATATCCAGATGGAAACAGGTTGTGAGGCATGAAAAAAGAAATTACTTTTTAAATACATTACTGGAATGCCAGTCAAAATCAAGTATAAAAAAACAAGCAGCACTCAACTCAAACCACTACTCCTTGCACTGCAGTTCTAATTATAATTTATATTCAGCTTTATAAAATTACCAAGTAACATGCTGAAAGTAGCAATCTCTGTGATGCCCCCACTTGTAAAAATGTTTCTTATCCAAAAAATACCTGCTGCCTGACACAACTATCTACTTGTTTCATGGGGAAGACATGATCAAAGTAAAAAATGAACAGCAAACAAAAAACAAGCTCAAGATAAATTGCTTAAAGGATTCCTGCACAAGTTATGGACCACACATGATAGATTGGCATTCTGTTTAGTTTATGGGTAAGCCTACAAAGATGACTGCAAGTCTCCAACAAAAGATGACTGCAAGTCTCCAACAAATGTAATGAGCTTCTGAAAATACTGTAATCCTGTCCTTTAATTACAAATACTGTCATATGCATTTCAATACCCAAGGCTTATACATTATCTAGTTATGTAAATATTCTCGGCATTGCAACAATGAAAAGGCTTTCAATGCTGGTAATTCTTTAACAGTATGCTTATTAAAGCTTACTTGCATCTTACAATCTCCGACAAGCTTACCTGATGGTCATTAAATCATTGCTACTTAAACAGAGCAACAGGGCACTGTGACAGCATGCATTTCCTGAATAATAAGAAGAATAAATCAACAGTATAAAAATATGACAGAAGACTAGAACATTCTGCAAAATCAAGGACAGATGAAAAGCCACAGTAATACTAGTGGTCTGCCTTGGATGGGGGAGTACTCTGCACACTTACACTGCATAACTGCTCATTGCCTTCCTTGGACACATCCAGAGCCACTACAATGGGGAGTGGAGTGCAACAAGTAGGTCACAGTTTGAAATGTCTCTGGCTGACGGTGATGGCTCTGACACTAATACCTCTCAACATAATCGTGGTGGTCCTTTCACTTGGTGTTCTACCTATTCTACTGTTTTAGTGGAGAGGACCTTTGGAGACTTAGCTGGGATTGTGTTCTATTTTGTTGCTGCTTCTGCTTTATCCTTGGCTGCCTGCACACGATGGATGCTATTGCAATAGAACTGGACTATGCACCTAACAAACAAAGTGGGGTAAGAAAATGGAATAACCTGTTAGAATGTAAGGATAATCCTCTGCTTAATATCAATATGGAATTTACTCCAACTGTTCCAAATACAGAGAAAGGGAATATTGACAAGCTAAGAGATTTCAACGTTGCTTTGAGAGACTTAGAAAATACACTGTATAAACTTTACAGACTGATATGGCAGAGACGCCATTTGGAAGCATGTCTGCATTTCAAAATAATTCCTAGGGGAATGAGGGTCCTAGTTATGCCCTCTTATGGTGAAACTCACCCCGAGCTGTTACGTAAATGGCAACAGCTGAATTTGGATCTGGGGTTCAACTATATAAGGCTACTAATAGAACATTTTTTGCCGATCGAGAAAGAGCTCAATATACAGGCTGAAACTCTAACAAAAGACATTGTTGCTAACTTTAAGGAGGAACAGTTTCAACAGAAGTTAGATAACATGTATAACCAGCTTTCATCATATGGCGATAAACTACAACAAATAAAGACACGTAAATTGTATAGGGATCATACAGATTTTGCCAACAATAATGTTTTCGCTTGGCCGAGATATAGAGAAGTCAACACTGCAGAAAATGTGTTTCCCATTAACTCTGGCCAAGTTCAAGAACATCCTCCTAACCAGAGTTATGTATCAGCCTTAACGAACACCAACTCCACCTTAAGGAATCCAGTTATTACAACTGAGGTCCCTACGTCATCTGCATCACAGAATACGTTGAACCATGAAGTGAGAGAGACTCCTCCTTGCAATCAGCAAGCTTTTGCTCAACAGAACGCGAGTGCACAAGGCGCCAAACCGAAAGTTAAACAGGGAAATCTAGAAAGTTTTTTACCCCTACCACTGAAGTTTCGGAAGAATCTGCAGAGCAGGTCGAGGAGCAGAGGCCGTACCAAGAGGAAATATTCCGGAGAAGAGACGACATTCGGCAACAGAAACCGGAGAAGAGAACTGAGAACCTAGTTTTTAATCTCTCAAAACGGACTTTATCTGAGACTGATTACTTACTTTTGAATAGAGGCTTATCCTTTATACCAGCCCAGGTTAGTAACATTAGTGAAATATTAACAGACCTGCGGCTTTTTGTTCGTAAAATTAATCTGAAATGTATTTTTAGTAATAGAGTCCATTCTATTGATTTAGATAAAGGAACTAATGGTTTTAAAAGAAAGAGTATTTTTACTCCTTCACAGACACCAGTGACAGAATGTTTCATTAAAGCTTGTGAAATGGATTTTTACAGACATTTTAACAACAAAATGAGATATCTATACACTAATATGTCACATTCTGAATGGGAATCTCTGTATGCCCTTCAACAAGATAGAAATATAATAATAAAACCTGCTGATAAAGGCGGTGGCATAGTGATATTAGACAATACACAGTATAACACTCTAATGAAAACTATGCTTAGAGATACTGACACTTATAAAGAGATCAACACTTGTGACCTGACAAAAGTCATTTTTTCAGTACATCAGGAGCTTTATGATTTTCTAATGTGCAGACAGATAGATCAGGAGTTATATCAGTACTTCTTAATAGAGCAACCCAAGACCCCATACATAAAAGGACTACCAAAAATACACAAAGGCATAATACCACCACCTTTACGTCCGATTGTAGTGGGAGAAGGGTGGGTTACTGAAACTATGTCTGTATATATAGAGAAGAAGTTAAGGCCCATTGTTAATGACATAACTTCAATTTTAAGGGACACACACCAGTTACTAGAAGCACTGGCAGATTTCAAAGAGGGCATTCCCACCAGTAGTCTTCTAATAGCTATGGACATGAAGAATCTATTTACCTCTATTCCAAATGGTTATGGTTCTGAAGCTATTAGTTATATTGTTCATAATACAGCCAGGTTTAATAACAATGAACAGATTCTCCTGAATGCTATTTTAGACCTAGTTTTAAACAATAATGTCTTCATGTATGACAATACTTTGTTCCTGCAGCAATGGGGAGTGGCCATGGGCACTCCATGCGCAAATACCTATGCGAACCTTGTTGTATATTACTGGGAATGCATGCACTTGTTTAATAATGTTAACTTTGAAAAAATGTTGTTATATAAACGGTTTGTGGATGACATAATAATTCTTTGGAATGGTACGCTACAGGAATTTCTTGATTTAGTGGAATATTTAGAGGCTACCACTTCTTTCTTTAAGTTTACTATTGAATACTCCACAACTACGATTAATTTTCTGGATGTAACCATTACCAAAGATGACAAAGGTATTTTGAGTCATGCCATTTATAGGAAACCCTGCTGGAAAAATACGCTATTAGAATATAGCAGCATGCACCCCAGACACATATTTCGCAACATCATCAAGGGCCAGCACATTAGGGTCAACAAACTATGCAAGGATTATGAAGACAGGATGGAACAGATATTGAAATTAGAAGACATGTGTATAGAGAGAAACTATAGTAGAGAATTGATTCAACAAGTTCAACAGTCTCTAAAGGTACCCCTAACCCCCCTAACCCAAGAAGGTTATCATAACCAGATACAAGGAGGATATAGGTTAAATAAAGATAAAAACAGAAATGTCATACCCTTTCAAACTAGATACACTAGTGATAATAGACTCATAGTTGAGATCATACGCAAGAACTGGCAGATACTACTCACAAATGATGACATTAAGAGTCAGATAGGAGTAAGACCTAAGTTCCTTTACACTAATAGTAAGAGCCTTAAAAGACTTCTTTGTATTGAAAAGCATAATGACAAACACAGTAACATTTATGTTATGAAATTATCTGATGGAAGAGAAGAACTAACCAAACAGAATACACTAGGAACTTATCCATGTAAAACATGTAATATGTGTGGTTATATTTCTAAAGACATAGATTTTATATATCCTAGGCTAAATATTAAATTTAAACCTAATTTTAAATCAACATGTACTAGTTCAAACTTGGTTTATTTGGCTAACTGTCAGGATTGTGATGCGTTCTATATAGGAATGACAACTAGGTCTTTAAAGGAACGCATATACAATCACATATATGACATTAAGAAGAAAGACCAGAAAAATGCTCTGGCGAAACATATCCTTAATAATCCTAATCATAGTTTCAGATTTAGGACACTACAACTAGTACATATGAATAATAGGAAAGGAGATACTTTTAATGATTTGGAGAGTACAGAGTTACAATGGATTTTTAGGTTTAAAGCTCACTATAGCCCAGGACTGAATCAATACATCAGTGTTAGATCGATACTTAAAAAAAGGAGTTTAAAATAAAATAAATTAAAGTAAAAAATATATATACTTTAATAATTGATCTATTCATATTTTTAAATCTATGCTGTTTTTATTTCACATTACTTCTAAATACTATATATTTGCTATACTGCACTTGTTACCATTTATGAATATATATGTATTATGTAACACAATATTAATTTTCCATTCTATGGATATATCGATATATTTATACTTTACATATTTGTTACTCTGACTTTCATTGCTTAGGCTTTTAACACATGCAGTAATTATTTTTAATAATCACTGAATGGACTGATTTTATACTTCATAGTTTTTTACATATATTTTTATATATTTTTATACACCTATTTTCTATGCTTATATTTATATGCCATTAAGACCCATCTAATGTAAATAGTTTATTTATTTACTATTTAATACAGTTTTGATACATGTTTTAGATAGACATAATTTTAGTCTAACTATAATTATATTATTTTTCTATATATTTATTATACATTTCATACATTTCAATTGATTATAATACCAACTTGAGGCTAATGAACAGATATGTCTATATGTGATAGCCTCTATTCTAGTTCAATAATATAGTTGATTTTGCCTCTTAACTTCAGGTTCTTGTTTAAGGTAGACAGAAGCTTTGTGCTGAACACACATTTTTCTTTTTATTTAATATTTTATTTAACTTTTTATTTATTTATTTATATATATATATCAATTACGTCTATCTTATATTATTTTAATTTTAGACACTAGGATAATACATAACTATAGTTATCTATGGCATTAAATAGCCCTGTCCTAAGTAATAATATATAAGGGAATAAACCAGTCTCATATACATAACATAAAAACATAAGAATTTACACCTTTCCCAAGTACAAGGATATAATGTTCCTTTCCTTATGGAGCTTTTTATGGAGTCATTTAGACAATAGGTTCTCTATATGATATTGATAAGTAGAGGCATACATACATATATTTGTATATTCTTTAAATGTTTGTTTTTTGATGCTCTATACTGGTTTTCAGAACTGTTCTTGTTTTGTATATAGAGTGAGTTAGTTTTTGTTTTAATGAATAGCACTGACACTTTGACAACAGCTTTTTGCACTTAATTTTGCAATTATGATACTAATTGATTAATTGATGCAATTTGCTATTTTACCTTGTACTATATAAGGAATTGTTTTAGACTTAATCAAATAGATCTGAAGAAGCGTACAGTCCGTACGTGAAAGTGCTCATCTCTCTTTGTATTCAATAAAGAAGATTTTTTGCTGCATAATCGTGGTGGTCCTTTCACTTGGTGTTCTACCTGTCCTTTAATTACAAATACTGTCATATGCATTTCAATACCCAAGGCTTATACATTATCTAGTTATGTAAATATTCTCGGCATTGCAACAATGAAAAGGCTTTCAATGCTGGTAATTCTTTAACAGTATGCTTATTAAAGCTTACTTGCATCTTACAATCTCCGACAAGCTTACCTGATGGTCATTAAATCATTGCTACTTAAACAGAGCAACAGGGCACTGTGACAGCATGCATTTCCTGAATAATAAGAAGAATAAATCAACAGTATAAAAATATGACAGAAGACTAGAACATTCTGCAAAATCAAGGACAGATGAAAAGCCACAGTAATACTAGTGGTCTGCCTTGGATGGGGGAGTACTCTGCACACTTACACTGCATAACTGCTCATTGCCTTCCTTGGACACATCCAGAGCCACTACAATGGGGAGTGGAGTGCAACAAGTAGATCACAGTTTGAAATGCCTCTGGCTGACGGTGATGGCTCTGACACTAATACCTCTCAACTTCGGAACAAGAAATCTGGACAAAGCCACACATAGAACTAGAAGTGGGACACAGGTCCAAAAATAAGGACAATTTTTAAATATTGCTCTTACTAACTTAGATAACAGAACAGTAGTAGGTCTTGCATTAGTACGAATTTTCTGAAGGGTATAAAATCTGAAACTCAAATGTCTGCCATTATTTTCTAACTTCAGTCTTTAATGACTTGCCACAAATTTGCCAGAAAACCACAATTTTATGAAAACAGACCAAAAATGTGATGCAAAAATATAAAGTTGCCACACAATACAACTGGGAACCTGTCAAAAAAGGGACACCTTTTTAATATTAACACAGTTAACTTGAGCAGCTAACAAAATAAGAGCATCAACATGCATTTCTGAAATAAAAGTAATATATAACTCTGATCATTACAGTTATATATAATTGTAAACCCTCCACGTTTTCTTCCAAAATTGCCATTTTGAGGAGGGATTATTAGGGAAGAGCAACATTTTGAGCCAAAATTGGGGATAATGGAGAGGTTTGGATATTCCTAATTTTACAAAGCAATTTGCACATACCTCTCAACCTCTTAATGCAGGAAATCTGGACAAGGCCAAATAAATTGAGGGAACATACAAACACTACTAAAAATTGCTCTTGTATAAACGTAAGACAGTTGATAGAATAACAGGTATTGCATTAACATGCATTTTTCTGAAGGTTATGACGTCTGAAACTCAATGTCTGTCATTTAGTGACTTCATTCCTAAATGATTTGCTAGAAAACCACAAATTTTATGAGGAACAAACCAAAAATAAGAAGGAAATATCTATTAATTCTGCAAAAATATAGACAACTGAGAGGTATAGTTCAACCGGGGCTGTCTGAGTTTGCTACCCCCCTCCCACAAAATCATGGTCGAATGGAACCTTCCCCCTGCAGCCATTCCAATGTCCCATTCCTTGGTTATTTTGCCCCATTTACCAAAAGCACTGTAATGTGCTTACTGCTTTACTTCTGCAATGATTTAGATTTCATTTGAAAGTTTTACTTTGCATTTTACAGCACAAACCCTAATAGATATATGTTAAACAAAGCAATGCAGTCTCACAATGAAAATAGACTTAGCATTAAAACTTCTCTGCCCTTGAAACTCACATGCACTGAAACAGCATTGAAACCCACGTTCAAAGAAAATACATTTTGCCAGTGGCAGATAAAGATTATCTCTGGGCTGAAATCATAGGCCCCTTGAACATGAAGCATACACATGCTCTTTGATACAACTTCCTGACTGTATTACATTATATTCCTTGTACAATACAGTACAGTTGTTAGAGGGCATTTTAAATTTATTGTTTTGAACATTTTTCCAGTAAACAATGAAACAAAATGCATACACCAATGACAAAACTGCCCAATTCAGAACATTTCCATCATAAAAAGTCTACTCAACCTTCTATAGTCCACCAGTGTCAGTAAATATGTACAATCTCTGACGTAGTAAAATCCACATTAAAGAAATCTGTAACTAATAAAGAGGTTGCTGCTAGCAAACAACTTTATATGTCATTGTTTCATCTACAAATAAAGTGCCTGTGGCCCTTGAAGAATAAATTGCCTATGTTGCATGCATTAAAAAAATGATAAGCTAGTAATACCGCAATAGGGAATGGATAGCAAACTGATAACAGGTTCATAGTTACTAGGTATCTGCCAAAAAGGACTGCAGCATCCACCCCCCTTACAACGCAGTACAGTATCAGCAATGCATCTATCTACTGTGGGAGTAGAACCCACAGCCTTCTGCGTCAAAAGCAAGTACATTACCAGTTGTGCTATTAACAATGCAAGCAGACTTTGTATAAGCAGCACTAAACTTTTGTTCCCCTGCAGCTCTCAGGTCCTTGTAAAATCTACTCGGCACTCAGCTGTATCTCTGAACTTTGCAGCACAAGAAATCTGGAAAAAGCCAAAATGTATTGGGGAGGGGCAAAAGGCCAAAAACCAGGGACACATTTTAAACAATGCTTGTATAATGTTGGAAAGTTTCTAGAATAAAATGCTGTGTTACAACCATACATTTCACTGCCATGTCTTGAACCCAGGGTGTTAGATATTATGAATATAAATATGCTGAAAGATAAATTATAGAATAAAAAGTTTGCTTGAATATATGTATAGAGTTTAGCAATGTAAAATGTGCATTCATACTATATGTATAACAGACAGGCTTCTCTTCACAGCATCAAAAAGAAAAGCCTAACAAAGCAATATTGGAAATCAAGGATTATATGATTTTCTCATGTTTGCAGAACAAATATCTATTAACAGACATCCTTTTTTATAAATTCAGCAATACGTGATGTTTTTTTCCAGTAGGAACAGCTTATACAGATGTTTCCTTTCAGAATGGCATCCTCACATCAGCAAAGGTGCTTACATCACAAAAGGACAATAGAAAAGTCTAAAAACAGACATGTAACTTCCCATAGAAGGCCAGAAAAATATACTGAGGAAATAACAACCTCTTGTGTGCATGACTAGCTCTGTATTTAGCTATTGTAGTAATTCAGTTATGTGAGAGAAGGACAGAGAGAAGGACAGAGAGAGGTATTTTGTAGAAGTCATCATTCATATCTGTAATGAAGGAAAACTTTGTAAATATATGCTACAAATCTGACAGACTACGTGTGGTTTGTTATAAAATAAGTTATCTGTAACTGTGCTTATAGCTGCAAAATATATTTCTTTATCAGTGTGCAATTTGAAAGGCTTGACAGATGGAGTCATGATGTGTCTCTGATTCAGCAGTAAACAGCACAGCAAGACTGTGTGTCTTAAGAAGACTTCAAATCCCACAGTAAGCAAGCAAGCAAGCAGAAGTAAGCAGAGAGCAGCATCAATATAATTTTTCAATGGTGATCCTTTGACAACGTTCCTAGCCTGTATCCAAAAACAGGGGGAGTGAATGGGTAATGTCACTCCTGTAAAAGCACAGTAACGTTTATGTGAAGTACTTCAGATTTCTACAGTTTTCAACAGTTTGTAGCAATACAGTTTAATAGACATCTAAATCCGGTGAGACTGCATTGCAGGAAGGTGGAGCAGTTCCATAAATTCTCCAGAAAAGGTACAAGATGAAGTTGTAAGACTGAATCTGCCAGTTTTGCTGTACCAACTTCACAAGTGACTACAGAAACTTTTCAACCATCTACAGTAAAGCAGCTTGGCCATCTGCCTGTCTGTTGACTGGTAAGAAAATTATTCTGTGTTACATACAGTATGAATGCCATAGAGGTAATAATAATAACAGAATAAACAACATATTAGTAAATGTAAAACCTTATTAGGGCAAGTTAGTAGTAAGGCGTTATGCAAATGAATTGCAATTTGATAGTAAGGCATTATGCAAATGGATTATAATATTTGACTGGTATCTGAAATAAAATCCTGTGTGGTATAAAAATGTTTATTGTGTGTACAATGTCATAAAAATACAGTGCATGACATTATCCAAAGGTTAGACTGTACAGACAAAAATTGTAAAGGTAAAGAACCAAGAAAAGTTATTATGTTGACATTATATTCAAATGTTAGACAGTTATGTTCTGTCACCAGATGTAAAAGGTTTATTTCAGAGTTGCAACAACAGTCAAATCAGTTACTGATAGACACTCTAGTGCATTTTGTTACAAAGAAATGTAATAAACTTCTAAAAGACAGACACAATGAGTTCAGGAAGCTTAGACAAGTTATACAGACATCTTTTCAAAAGTGCATAGGAGTTTCAAATTCAGCAGAACAGCTTTCTAAAGAATGTCAGAAAGACCATGCAACATCACAGGAAATTCAACAGCAGTTGCAGGATAAAGAAAATAAATTAGCTCAACTGACAAAGACTGGGAATTTCCTGCATACACAATTAATCTGTGTAAAAGAAATATATTTTATAATATGTTTATGTTTTGAAAATGGTTAAACATACATGGTAGGATGGTAGGATCTGATGTCTGGACAAATCATTCTTAAATGTTTTACTTTCATTCAGTTAAAGCAAGACATCTATCAATACTACAGTAAAGTAAAGCATATGAATGCCATTCATTAGCACAGTCAAAAGGTAAACAAAACTGTTCTAGTGTATTATAATATATAAATTAAATAAAAATAGATGAGTAAAAATTTAAAGTCACAAGACATGACATGCTTGTATAAAGATATACATATACAAGACAGACATGCATGTGTGTTCTTTTCATCTAGAGTACATCTGTTACAATACACAAGAATAACAGGCAGACAACAGCAAATATAAATAATATAACTATAAATGTGTTGGTTAAACTAATATCTATTTTGTTTTTTACAATTTGTTTATAATTATATAGTAACACCAAACAGTTAAAGTTCTGAATTTTAAAAAGAAAATCACAGATGGTATTATTCAAACAGTTTTTGTAAAATAAATGGCAGGACAGTTAAATAAATAAATAAATAAAAAATACTGAACTCCATGTAAAGTAATTGTAAAATGATGTCTATTTATGTTGTATAAATGCATAGTTATGCAAATCACAATCACATTAAAGGAAAAATGCTAAAATAATTAACTATAGTTTACAGAGTATGAAATGTGAGCTTAGACCTTCCTAGACTGAATGAATAGTTACAGGAAATGCTGGAAAGATAAGATAAACAACAAGACTGATTGCCAGGCAAGTAGCTTGAGTTTTTCTAAAGCATCATTGTTATTAAAACATAATTGTTAAAATGTTTACAGGCAACACTATTTAGTAATTGTAATGAAATGTCACGATTGTGCATATATGTCACTGATAATCTGTTTGCAAGTAAATGTTAAAAGGACAAAAAAAAAAACCTCAGTTGTATCAAGTACAGCCAGCAAATGGGCTATAGTATATATACAGTTCAAATCAATTGTGCAGGAGGGTGTAAATGCCTACTAGTGGTAGTAAACAGCAAAAGCTTTATAAAAAATTATCAAATCAGACAAAAGTTCATAATTTAATAAAATAAATGTATAACCATAGTGTTAGGCTGACATACATTCTATTCTTACAGCATAGGGCAGGTAAACAGTGCTGAAGTACTACAGGGGGAGGGGTACTTTCTCAGTTTTAAACTGACTGTATAAGGGGGAGGGGCACTTTCTCAGTTTTACACTGACTGTATAAGCAGCACTGCACAAGGGTCTGAAATAAAGCTATAGAAAAAATAAACAGCAAGGGTCTGAAATAAAGCTACAGAAAAAATAAACAACAAGGGTCTGAAATAAAGCTACATAAAAATAAATAATAAGGGTCTAAAATAAAGCTACAGGAAAAAATATCTCATTCCTTCTTGACAATACTCTTTTAGGGAGAGGAAAAAACAGGTATTAGTGTATTAGAAATACTGGTAAACTGGATTAAACCTGACAGGATAAGATATTTTACAAGTTGTTAATAGCTATCATAATGGTTATTATTTTATTGTTTAGAAAAAACAAGAGATGATTTAAAATTGCTTTATTAAAGCTATAAATAGAGAATAAAGATATGCAAAATGCATAAATGTTTCTAATAGCAAGAATGGTCACTATTTTTAATATGTTTTTGGCAAAACAATGTTGGTATAAAAAAGCATGAATATTTTTAATTGCTGAGTATGTAGTTTAAAATAACAGGACATATGGATATGGTATCAATTCCACTAGATATTTCTAAAGAGACAAACATTTTCCAAGATTTTGCTTAATATTAATGTTATTAAATTTGTAAGATTAAACTAAATGTACTTTATAGTCTTTGTATGTACAAATGTAGAAAATTTCAGTACAAATGATAGTCTTTGTATGTACAAATGCAGAAGAATTCAGTACAAATGAAATTAATGTCTAGTAATGAATATGTGTGAAAAAAAACATATCTAAAGAAAACAATGGGTCCAGGGTACCTAGTAAATTGAAATGCATAAATAGCAAACAGTCTGTGTATCTAAGCCCAGTTCAGTATTTTACCAAGATGTTATTGAGCAGTTCAGAGACATGAACACAATGTGATGGTTAAAATGACATTAAAACTGTATATTTTTAGCAGTGTATAAATGCTTGCAGTAGCACATAGTTATTGTCTCTTATAGCTAATTCAACAGTTGCAAAGAGTTAATGAAACAATTCTAAGTCATAAATTAAATTATGTGATTGCAAAATAATAAATTAATCAAGTAAAATTAAAACAGACACAGCTCATAACTGATAAAATATTTTCACAGAATGGTCTGCAAAAGAAAAAGTTGTTAAATACATTCAGTTTTGGTAGTAATACTTTAATATCATTGTATTAACTATGTAAAGTTGCATTTTGACTTGTATCAAAAAAGACTAAAGGTTTTATATAAAAATAATGTGTTTTTTATATGGAATGTTTTGAGTATGTTTAAAAACAGAGGGAATTGTTAGATATTATGAATATAAATATGCTGAAAGATAAATTATAGAATAAAAAGTTTGCTTGAATATATGTATAGAGTTTAGCAATGTAAAATGTGCATTCATACTATATGTATAACAGACAGGCTTCTCTTCACAGCATCAAAAGAAAAGCCTAACAAAGCAATATTGGAAAGCAAGGATTATATGATTTTCTCATGTTTTCAGAACAAATATCTATTAACAGACATCCTTTTTTATAAATTCAGCAATACGTGATGTTTTTCCAGTAGGAACAGCTTATACAGATGTTTCCTTTCAGAATGGCATCCTCACATCAGCAAAAGTGCTTACATCACAAAAGGACAATAGAAAAGTCTAAAACAGACATTATGTGACTTCCCATAGAAGGCCAGAAAAATATACTGAGGAAATAACAACCTCTTGTGTGCGTGACTAGCTCTGTATTTAGCTATTGTAGTAATTCAGTTATGTGAGAGAAGGACAGAGAGAAGGACAGAGAGAGGTATTTTGTAGAAGTCATCATTCATATCTGTAATGAAGGAAAACTTTGTAAATATATGCTACAAATCTGACAGACTACGTGTGGTTTGTTATAAAATAAGTTATCTGTAACTGTGCTTATAGCTGCAAAATATATTTCTTTATCAGTGTGCAATTTGAAAGGCTTGACAGATGGAGTCATGATGTGTCTCTGATTCAGCAGTAAACAGCACAGCAAGACTGTGTGTCTTAAGAAGACTTCAAATCCCACAGTAAGCAAGCAAGCAAGCAGAAGTAAGCAGAGAGCAGCATCAATATAATTTTTCACAGGGGACCCTGTGCAAAACAGTCAGAGCAACATACCACTATGCCAAGTCAGATGTTTTGTGAAAGAAGAAGACGGAAACTTAAATGGCTACCATTTAGTGAATTCAGTTCTCACCATAGCACAGCTGTCAACCTCTTAGCACAAAACACCTGAACAAAGCCAATAATGGGTGAATACAGCCCCCAAACATTCAGTGAATTCAGTTCTTACCATAGCTCTCAACCTCTTAGCAAAAAACACCTGGACAAAGCCAGCAATGGGGGAATATAGCCCCCAAACATATTCAGTGAATTCAGTTCTTACCATAGCTCTCAACCTTAGCACAAAACCTGGATGAAGCCAATAATGGGAGAATACAGTCCTAAAAATAGGGACAAATTTCAAATATCTATCTTATACACTTAGAAAATTGCTAGAATAAAAGCTTTTGTGTTACCACGCACTTTCTGAAGAATATGAAGTCTGATATTCAAATGCATGTCATTTTTAACATTTGTTAACCAGGAAAGTCTGACTTGGAACAAAAGCTAATTTTTAGTAGAGGCCTAGGGAGAAACACTCCAGACAGACACATGTCTTTGTAAGATGGGAGGACACAAAAGCAGGGAGGGTATACAGACTCTACACAGAAGGTAAGGCACCCCAGTCAAGAATCAAACCAGAGAATGTGTAGCTGCCAGGCAACAATGCTACCACTGCACCAATGCACTACTGGCTTTGTAACGACACAAAAATAAAGAAACCATAGATTTTATGAGGAACAGAATAAGTATAAGGGAAAAATCTGCAACATTTTTACTAATGGTGGTGGGTAGGGAATTCAGGCTCTTGCCACTTAGGCCCCAAGTTACAGGGTTCAAGCCTTATTTTCTACCCACCATTATGTAGCACCTGGGGCATTACACACACACACACACACACACACACACACACACACACACACACACACAACCTGGGATAGGTCCGTTGCAGCACTAAATCCTTCCACAGCTTTGTCTGTTGGAGCATTAAATCCACAAGCCTGTGAGATGTTCTTCCCCCGACGAGACTCCCAGCCTGCTGATGTTGCAGTCCAAGTCCGATCCCTTTCCAGTGACAGTCTATGCAGTTACAACTGCATAGATTTCTGGGATCTCTGCACCTGAATGCTTCTCAATCAGGACTGCTGCTGAGACAGTCTGCACATGCTCCAGACTGTCTCAGCAGCAGTCTGGATATCAGAAATGCTGCTAGTGCGCATGTGCAAAGGTCCGCTACTTGCGATAATTTTTTTTCTTTTCTTCTGTCTATTTTCTTTTCTTTTCTTTCTTTTTTACAGCTGGGGGGGCTGCAGTCCAGCAGTCCAATAGCATGGGCCACCCGTGAACCTGCTCCACTGGCAAATCTAGCAATATGATTAAAGCAGCTAGAGAGTTTATTAAGGTCAGACTTACTCAAGTTTGTGAAGAGAGGAGATGCATAAAGGAGGGTGGAAAGTAGATGTGTATGGGCAATTACTGTCCTAGCTAGTGGAGTGAGGTTTAATCTTGTATAGTGAGACAAGTTTTTATTAACTTTTTTAATAGTTTGATTAATATGCATATCGAACTTGAGGTTATTATCAACTGTTACACCTAAGAGTTTGGTACCGGGATCTGGGACAATGACAGTGCCATTGTTAGATTTTATAGTATAGGATGGCGCAGAGGGTTTGCGAGTGGGGGAGAAAAGCATTTGCTTTGTTTTGTTAGGATTTAATAGGAGACCAATTACAGAGCCAATTTTCAACAGTATTAAAAACATTTTGGGATAGAGTCTGCAGACTTAAAGGGGGGTGGCAGAGCAAATCAAAGTGGAGTCATCTGCATATTGAATGCAGGTGGCTGTTGGGATGACTGTGTACAGGTCATTAATAAAGATAGAAAATAACAGGGGTCCTAATATAGAGCCTGATGGACCCCAAGGGTGATAGGTAGAAGGGAAGATAGTTTGTTCTACCATAGTACAGCCTGTTGTCTACCACGCAGATAATATTTGAACCATTGGCTAGCCTGGACATCTAGGGGAATAGTTTTAAGTGTGTGTGTATGAGTAGTTGGTGGTTGACCACGTCGAAGGCTTTGGAGAGATCAAAAAAAAAGGGCAGAAGAAAGCTTATTCTTGTTTCAGTTTTGATTAATAATATTGGAGAAGGAGAGGTAGGCTTTGGTTGTACTGTGGAATGGTCTGAAACCATGTTGTGAGTTACCAGGAGATTGTGCTGAATGAGATGGCTCAGGAGATGGTGCTGAATGAGATGGCTCAGGAGATGGTGTTGAATGAGATAGCTCAGAAGATTGTGCTGAATGAGATGGCTCAGGAGATTGTGCTGAATGAGATGGCTCAGGAGATGGTGCTGAATGAGATGGCTCAGGAGATGGTGCTGAATGAGATGGCTCAGGAGATGGTGCTGAATGAGATGGCTCAGGAGATTGTGCTGAATGAGATGGCTCAGGAGATGGTGCTGAATGAGATGGCTCAGGAGATGGTGCTGAATGAGATGGCTCAGGAGATTGTGCTGAATGAGATGGCTCAGGAGATGGTGCTGAATGAGATGGCTCAGGAGATTGTGCTGAATGAGATGGCTCAGGAGATTGTGCTGAATGAGATGGCTCAGGAGATTGTGCTGAATGAGATGGCTCAGGAGATGGTGCTGAATGAGATGGCTCAGGAGATTGTGCTGAATGAGATGGCTCAGGAGGTTGTGCTGAATGAGATGGCTCAGGAGATTGTGCTGAATGAGATGGCTCAGGAGATTGTGCTGAAGGAGATGGCTCAGGAGATTGTCCTGAATGAGATGGCTCAGGAGATTGTGCTGAATGAGATGGCTCAGGAGATTGTGCTGAATGAGATGGCTTAGGAGATGGTGCTGAATGAGATGGCTCAGGAGATTGTGCTGAATGAGATGGCTCAGGAGATGGTGCTGAATGAGATGGCTCAGGAGACTGTGCTGAATGAGATGGCTCAGGAGATTATGCTGAATAAGATGGCTCAGGAGATTGTGCTGAATGGGATGGCTCAGGAGGTTGTCCTGAATGAGATGGCTCAGGAGATGGTGCTGAATGAGATGGCTCAGGAGATTGTGCTGAATGAGATGGCTCAGGAGATTGTGCTGAATGAGATGGCTCAGGAGATGGTGCTGAATGAGATGGCTCAGGAGACTGTGCTGAATGAGATGGCTCAGGAGATTGTGCTGAATGAGATGGCTCAGGAGTTTGTGCTGAATGAGATGGCTCAGGAGGTTGTCCTGAATGAGATGGCTCAGGAGATGGTGCTGAATGAGATGGCTCAGGAGGTGGTGCTGAATGAGATGGCTCAGGAGTTGTTTATGGATGCATTTCTCCATAATTTTATCCAGGGGTGACAAAATAGCTATAGGTCTGTAATTTGACAGTTCAGTGGAACTGCCCCCTTTGTGGAATGGAATAATGTGAAATGTCTTCCAGATGGCTTCTGATATAGTTCTATTGATCAGGACAGAGATTGGGTATGCTATGGTGTTTGCAGCTTTTTGTAGATACTCAGCTGGGAGGAGATCTGCTGCAAGGATGGTAGGTTTTAGTTTCTTGATTAATGCATGGATAAATGATGTGGAAACTGGTTGAAAGTTATAGGGGAGTTGAGAATTAGGTGCGATGAAGTTAGGACTTGGGCAACTGGGAGATAGTTGGTTAGCTAGTGATTGGATAGTTTCTGTGAAGAAACTATTAAAGGAATTGGCAACGTCTTCTGAAAGTTTTTGGATGGTAGCTGAGGGGGTAGGAGTTGTGCATTGCCCTGGGTGAATAATTTTATTTATGCCTGCCCAAAACTTTTACGGATTGTTTTGATGCTTCTATTGTAAATGCTAGTAAACATTTTTTTTATCTAGGGTGGTAGATTTTTAGTGTTGTTCCTTAGTTATCTGAATCTAAGTTGATCTAAGGGGGATTTTGTGGTACACCAAGTGGTCCTAGCTTTGTTTCTAAGTAAGATAATTTGTCTGGTTTCTTTTGAAAGCCATGGAGCAACTTTTGCATTAGTTTTTATAGATTGTGCAGGTGCATGGGTATCAAGGATCGCTAGGAATTTGGTGTTGAACTATAATACAGCTTCTTCAAGTGGTAGATGTTTTAAGACTGCCCAATTATATGCTTTGAGGTCATTTTGGAAATTAGCGGGGTTACATTTTTTGTTGTTTCTAATTGTTTTGTAAGTAGGTTGGTGGGGGATGTCAGTCTTATGCCTGATTATATAGGTAAGAAAATGGTCACTTATGTCTTCAGGTTGGGTACTGGCCCTATACATGTGGGATGGCTATTAATGAGTATCCAGTCTAGGATACTATCTTTGTTGTTAGTTTACTGATCCTAGTAGGGGAGGATATGATCTGAGTAAATCTGTATAGATTTACATGGATTGTCGGAGATTCTGAGGAACAAATATTCCAGTTGATGTTGAAGTCTCCTAGAACAATGGTTTCTTGAGGGTAGTTACTAGACAGCCAATACAGGATATCTTCTAGGGTGTTTGCATTATTACCTGGGAGAATGTAGACACAGGCTATGTTTATACTTTTGTTTTTATTAATTTGAATCTTGGTAATGAGAATTTCAGCATTATCAACACAGGGTGGTTGTGTGGGATCAGAGGTCACATATAGAGTAGTTTTGTGTAGTACAGCTACCCCTCTTCCCTTCCTAGTGGTACGGTCTAACCTTAGTATGTTATAACCTGGTGGTAAAACCTTGTTATCTGCTGTTGATGGTTTTAGCCAGGTTTCAGTAAGACAAAGTATATCCTGGGATTGTGTATCTAAGAGTGCATGGAGGTGGTGGACCTTATTATTTAAGCTTCTAATATTTAGGTGACTGACCAGGAGTGAGTTTGAAGGTCTATTTAAAGTTTATAAGTTAGTGGGCATAGTAGAACTGGGGCTAGGATTGACTAGTGAGGTTGGGCAAGGGTTTGGATGAATGTCCCCATCCCTTGTTGCCATGTAGTCTAATTGTGAACTTCAGGAATTTAAATATTAGTCTTAGGTAATTCTTGGTTTTGGGGTTGATATATCTGGATCTAATGGGTTGGTGGTACTTTGTATCCTGGAGTTAGTCATAAGGGGGATTATTAAGTGGTCTAATTTAATTTGTCTTATTGGAGTGGTGGTTTGGCTTCTTGGTTAGTGGTAGCCTAGGTAGGACAGATTTTCGTAGGTGGTGAGAAGATATGGAATTATCATCAAAGGTAGTAGGCAGTATAATAGCATTAATTTGAAAGGTTTCACAGCCAATAACAGAGGCGTTGTCTAGATATTAGCTTTGATTTTTTGCCCAACTTGAGTAGAGGGATAATTAGGATAGGTAGGTAGGGAGGGTCCTGATAATGCCTAGATTGTTGTTGATTGGTTCGAAAAAGAGGGGGAATGGTTTTAGAGGTATAAATGTAGGATTAGCAGGGGCAGGTGAGATTTGGGGGCAGGGCCAGGTGCAGAGCGAGCCCGAGCGCAGTGAGGGCAAGAGCAGCAGGGCTTAACCTGACCACGAGATCTGTAGGACCTGTATAAGCACATAAGTACAATGAGGCTTTTTGTTTTTTAAATACTTTCTTACCCTTGTTTTTGCCTTCAGTATACAATTTTTATGCGGTATACTGTTAGTAATCACTTTTTGCAGCCTTTTCACACATTAAGCTTTCTTCTGCCAATTTTCTGCTATTTTTGTAGTTTTAGGGCTGCTTAGAAACTTAGATATGTTCACTAGGAAATTCTTAGAGATAGATATAGGAGTAACCCAGTTTAGTATTTTAGGGTTGATTGTGGGGCTTTGAGGGATTACTGGTAGTGCTGTAGACCCAGTATGGCTAAACAATATAGTGCATACATACAGGATAAGGTAGTTACATTCACCGAAACTGCCTCAGAGTCAACATGAATCCCAGGGACTGATTCCAGAATATAGACAAAGAAAGCAGGAGTAGGAATAAAGACCAGCTCTGGTGAAGTTTCTAGTTGAGCTAAGAACAGATGTTATTATCAAAAATCGTATAAGAAGGGCATATACGATCTGAGATTATAAGATCAATCAGACAAGCTTAGAAAGGATTGGAAAAAGAGACTACTCCAACAAAATTACAATGGAATATGCAGCAGTAGAAAAACACATACCTCTTTTGCCATTCCTGTGTGCCTGTACATCTGATGTACCTATGGGAAATATATGCAATGGTATTTATGGCCTGCTAACACAGTGCATGGCTACTCTATATACATGCACTGCGGACACAAGCCTGGTACTCCTTCCTCCTACTGAGGCACATAAGAGTTGGCCAGTTATAGAGCATGTGTCAACTCCTCCAGGTGGGACATCTGTGCCTTCACCATTTCATGCTGGGACACTAGGAATTACCTCCTTCTCATGAAGGCTTTTAATGCAAAATGGGCATCTCTAATGGCTGAATCTTCTGCTGCTTTGCTACATGTCTTTTTGTAGGATCACCTGATCATGTCTGTAACATGCCTATGACATTGCATTGTTGTGGGATTTTACCCAGCAATGAGACTTAGATAATGGCCCATTTAGTCTTGTAAAGGTTAGTGAGCACCTCCTAACCCTAACAGACATCCATAGGTCCCAAATGCCTGTAGCAGGATATCATTCTCTGCTTGGCTGAAGTTATCCAACTCATGCTGTTTACCCCCTCTGGAGGGCATGAGGACAGCTATGGGACCAAGACACATAACTGCAGGTCAGTGGCAGCTAGGGACAGTAAGCTATCAGTCACTATTGGTGGGCTGCCATAGATATATACAATATTATGAGCTTGGATGAGGATATCAGCACATTAGGTACCACAGACAGTGGTATAGACAAACATGTGCATGTGTAGAGATGGAGTGGGTGCCACACAGAGGCCCACAGGGATATACAAGTGAAAGGTGGGATTTATCTACTACATGGAATGGCATGGCAAGGGACAAATATCCAGTAACATGTGACAATGTGCTGCTGTACTATAATGTTGCTGGTGACTCATAGGTCCTGCAGCAGGAGGGACATCATAGGCACATATAAGCATGAATAAGGCATACAGGCTAGCATTTGGATAGGCAGTCCTGATACTAGACTGTCTTCCTTCATCTATAGTGTAGATTCAGCTACACGTATTATTTATGGGATATTTGCAGGTTTAGGTTACAGGAAATCATATTAAAGAGTAATTAATATACCTGTATTCAGTTCAGGCTGAGGGCTCACATATACATTGTATCAGATATATGCCCAGTACTGCAGAACACTGCATAAGTCCCCAAGGCTGTGCCTTTTGAATACATTTCTCTGCTGTGAGTCATTTGCTGACAAATTATGTAAACAAATTGCTGCTGCTGCTTTTTTGGTGTTGTTTGGTATTTAAAATGGTGGACCACATGCTTAATCCACAAGTAAATAGCAGTTTGCATGACATGTATTCAAGTGGGACTATTCTTCATGCACTCACACACATGTACACACACACACGCACACACACACACACACACACACACACACACACACACACACACACACACACTCATGTATGCATCTGTGTGAGCGCTTGCACACACACATATTTATATAAATGAAGCAATCTATTTCAGTGAAACATACAGCTAACATAATTCACAGTAAGAATAAGGGAAAGCTACAGATTCAGTGTGAGAGATGTTTTTTTCATGCCACCTACTCATATGCACCATGCTTCACATATGAGTTAGGCTGCAATGCTTGTAAATCAGAATTCACAATTCCAGCATGAATCCTGGACCACCATCTTGTTTTTCATATATTAATGGTGATGGCTGCTGATATTAATATCTCTCAGACAGAGCCTGCCTGATGTGCTATGGAGAGGAAGAGTATACTCTAGATGTTGTATAGAAGAGACAGTGAAACACTTTTAAAGTTCATTTTGTAAGTCAAATGCATTCTTCAACCTTACTGAGTTGCTTAGGGAGGCTACTGATATCCCCTGGACTGGATAATAATGTAGACACTGATATGATCACCTATGTCACCACCACCCTGTAGATCTCCAGCAATAGGAAGGGAAACACACACGCAGTTTTCTGTATTTTCTTGCTGTACTTAACTGTTTTCCACCTAAACACTGATTTTAGAGCATTTATTGTGATTTAAAAGCTTGTTTTTTTCACATATTGTACTTTTTTGACTGCCTGCACTTTTAAAAATTAATTTTTGTTTAAATAATTTGTTTAACTGTTGTAGGCTACACACTAAAGTGTAATAGCCTTTTCTGGTTGTTTGTAGTTGTTTAAAGCTATTTTACGTGTATTTTTTTGTGTTTTGCCTTATCTTTTCAAAAAAAAAAAAATCCAAAAATTCCTTGTTTCCCACCTGTCTAAGCTAGTATAGTCCAGTTTTTAGGCTAGTTCTGAATTCATGAGTTGCCCATACCTTACTTGGATAGAAGGAAGTTTCTCTGTTCACCTGTGAGAGAGGGGAGCTTTGAGCAGCCTCTCTGTCCCTGAATGAGTGGTTTCAGCCCACAAGTTAGTAGTTTATTGGCCATTTGGGGCTAATTTCTATCTCTTTCATTTCCCTGCTATAAAAAAACATGTTTGCACAGTTCTGTGCGCCGGGCAGCGCCAGTTATCTATGGTTAAATTATTCCCGGCTCCACTAAGTCTCCTCTTCAGCTTTTCCCTTGAAACTAGTCTAACTCTCAACCTAAGCACTCAAAAAGCATCCTACAGTCCAGCACTTGCTCAGACCTAGTAGCAAGCACTAATATAACCTGACATTTGATTGCCCAGCAGGGCAAGGCTCTTTATTCACCCCTTACCAACCAAGCAACTAAGCAGCTCACCCTACTATACAGGCATGACCAAAGGGCAATTTCAGGTGTACTCTCCAGTCCAGCTGGTGAATCTGGGTATCCTGAGGCAATGTTACAACTGCCTCATGTACACAGACAACTGTCTCCTCCTACCACAAAACACTAACATATGCGAGAAATGCAATTATACAGCTAAAGTGGAGGCTAAGCTCTCTCCACTCAAGACTGGAACAGACAGTCAAGAGGAGAAGGTTAACACTTGCACAACACCTCCAGCCACACATAGACCTTCTAAACCAGCACTGGCAAAAAATACACATAAATACACAAAATCATACTCAGAGGCTCTAAATAAAAACCTGCAGTGCAAACGTCACCCCCTCTAACCTCCAAAAGAACTTACAACAATATCAGAAAAGTGTAGTTCCCCAGAAATCACAGACACACAGGTGAAAACAGCCCTTTCAAAAGCCAAAAACACAGCGTCACCTGGGCCAGATGGTGTCCCAGGCTGCGTTTTGCATGAACTACAGAATGAACTAACCCCACACCTAAACACGCTGTTCAAACTCAGCCTCTCCACAGGCTACGTGCCCATAGAATGGCGCACAGCAATGGTTATTCCTCTCCACTAAGGAGGGGCCACAACTGACCCTGGTAACTATCACCCCATAAGCTTGACTAGCCTGGTCTGCAAGGCTATGGAGTGCATCATCATGGAACTCATTAACAAAGACATTGGGAAACTCCAAACACTTGACCCGAACCAGTTCGGCTTTGTTAAGGGCAGATCATGCCTGCTAAACCTGGTTGACTTCTTTGAGACAGTCACCAAGGCCATAGATGAGGGAAAGGTGGTTTACACAGCCTACCTTGACCTCGCCAACACTTTTGACACCATTCCCAACTCGGGTATTACAGAAAAACTCACCAGCCTGAACATAACCCCCTACGTCATGAGATGGGTTGCCAACTGGCTTACAGACAGAACTCACACAGTAAGAATAGCGAGCTCCAGGTCCGACTCTAAATCAGTCACAAGTGGTGTCCCACAAGGCTTGGTCCTGGGACCCCTACTATTCAACATATACTTCTCAGAAGTACAGGCAAACACAGGAGGACTATGGCTAACCAAGTTCGCCGATGACTGCAAACTGGGAGCCATAATTGACTCTCCAGCTGACATGGACATTCTCCAAAAGGGCCTTACTGAGATGGAAACCTGGTGTCAAAATCATGGCATCAAGCTAAATGCCAAAAAATGCATAGTCATTCCATTTGGGAAAAACAAAACACCCATGAATTACCACATAGGTGGCAGCCCCCTTAATACAGAAGAGGTAACAAGAGATCTGGGGACCCAGGTAGATAGTAATCTCTCCTTTGACAATCATATTGCCAAAGTAGTTAGGAAATCCTTCTATGTGGCCCATCTAATTAGTAAAGGGTTCACATCTAGAAATAAAGAGATTATAGTGCCCCTCTACTCATCACTCATCAGACCCATCATAGAGTACAATGCCCCATTTGGGATGTACCTCACAAGACACTTCCAACAGCTGAAAGACCACAAAAGTACCTCACCAAGAAGATTACTGGCCTTAAACATATGTCCTCTGTAGCCCAACTGAAAAAACTCCGACTGTACTCAGTGGCATATTGCTTACTCAAAGGTGATCTCTGCCTGACTTACAAAGCCATGTCCAACTCAGAATTGATGGACATGCTCCAACTAAAGTCACTATGAGCCGCGCGCTCTAGTGAGCTAAACCTCACCACAACAATAAATAGAACATGCTGGAGGGATAGATTCCTGTCACAGAGACTCCCCATGCTTTGGAACAAAATTCCTAACTACAATAGGTAGAGCCCCTCACTAACACTCTTGAAGAGAAACCTTGACGAGTGGATGGGTAACAGAAAATACACCCCTGGGATCACTTCATTGGCTCTGCTTGACAGAGGCTCAGTTAAGTAATGAATGGGGCGGTGAAAGCCAAAGCACTCTGGCTAGGCTTATAAATGCCCTATGGCAGATAACCTAGTACCTACCTATGAACCTATGAAAGTTAGGTAGGAAAGGCCCAAGTTGTATGGCAAATATTTGCAATTGCTATAATTTTGGAAAGTGTATTTCTAACATTTTTTCTGTCATTCAGAGCTGTTTTCCTAATAATGGCTATTACCTCTGACAGGTAATAAAACATGCCAGGTGAGCTAATGTGGGGGACTGCCTCTGCGCTGTGTCTGTAGCTTATCTGTCTTTTATAGCACTGCTGCTTATTGTGGTGTACTGCATAGCTATTCAATTGTGAGGCTGTGGGCAATATATAGGCTTCTTCAGGGGCATCTGCTGTCTTGCATCTGCACATGTGGCTTTAACATATTTGTGAAGCTGTGGGCACATTTCCAGTGTTCTGTGATAATACACATAGATGTTGGAATGTGCAATACAGCTGTTTTGTCCTTTGTGTCTTTTACATGGGTAGAATGGGAGACCAGTCATGTTGGCTGTTCCAACATGCAGCTGAGACTTGATGCACAACATGGTTATTGTGTCAGTTGCATACTAACTTGTACTGTATTCAGTTTATCACTTACAGGATAGCTTCAGTAATGCTACCCTTCCTACTGTATCTCCTACCTGCAGATTATGATGCTATAGTGTCACATGCATGTCAGCTGTGGCCAGTTCCTCTCCCTACGACTGTGGTATGTGAGAGGTCTGGAAGTGCCTCACAGAAGGGGTTCCGACCTCTCTCAAGCAGGTAACCCTTCCTGATTGCTAGTTGTGGCTCAGCCTACAGTATGGCAAGACATGGTTGCAAATGTGATAGTGCACTGGGTGGCTGCTACCATGATCCTCCTGGACCTCAAAGGAGATGTACTTGACTGACAGACCCCTGTTATCAGACCACCAGAAATGAGTGTTACCCTTGTCAATGGTCAGTCTGACTCATCTGAACCATCTTCAGGATTAGATTGATATTCCTCTAGACTAATTGGCAGACAGCACACTGTCAATATACTACCCTAGCCTTAGATGCTTTTAACCACATCCTATTGGGCAACAACCCACTCCTTGTACATTGCCCACACCTCCCCATCACCATTTGTCCTTCCCTTGTTTGTATTTTTCCAGTTCATAGCTTTCTTTCCTAATGTGTGCACATCCACACCTGTTTGTACCATTTTGTGTTTGTATTTGTGCCCAACTACCATTCACCACTTTTTCTGTCTTTTTGTTTCCCTATCACCCTTTCCTCCAGCCATTCTCTTTATATATATATATATATATATATATATATATATATATATATATATATATATATGTGTGTGTGTGTGTGTGTGTGTGTGTGTATAAAATGGCTACCCTCCCTTACCCCCGCTGGCCTTTTCATCATTATGCTTGCTATAGTCTTACATTTCTTGCAATCATAATCATTCTCCTCCTTCCTTATAGAGCCAATATGTGACCAGTTAACTAGACATCTGACAGCAGATGCTTGTTTTGTGCTGCCTGGTTTGTACTACTATTGAGTGCTTGTTGGCCGTCTGCTCCACCACATGTATCATGACTCACCCTACCTGCTACCTTCTACTATTTTGAAACATGTGCTACTCATTGTGTGGCTGCAGACATACTCAAAAACTTACTGCTTGCTTTGTCCACTTTCATTGGCCTGTGGATTTGCTAGTATTTCAGCATCTCAGCATAGTTAGTTTCTCATCTGTACAGATTGCTACTATTTGTGTACTGTTGTGTGCTTTACAGCACAGTGCGTCACTGCTAAACGGCCAAAGCCTTGTTCAGGCACACAGAGCATCTCTGAGAACCCAATATAAATATTTCCAAGTTCACAGTACAAATGATGAATTATTATGAATAAGCTTATCCCCGAAGTGATAAAAATCTTATCTTAGGGACACATTCATAATAAAGCATTTACAGAACCAGTAAAAATGCAATTTAGCAGTAAATTACTTAAAAGAGTTTCAAGAAAGAAAAGTTACAATAACGGCATTGAACTCTAGCAGTAGATAACATACAAACATCACTGCTGTTTATATATTAAGAAACACGTGCCTTATTTAAAACATTAAACCCAGTGGTAGACATAAAAGTGAAAAATAGATTACTGTTGTTTGCCTAAGGCAAGCATACTGAAAGAATTGAGCAGGAAATACAATAACAGCAGGTAGCTTATAGGAGAATTTAAGCATTCTGACCTAAAATGAATTATTTATTACCTTCAGCTTTCTAAGTGATGGTCTAATGTTTTTGTTCAGTAAGAAGCATTTAAAAATAAAAAACTTTGCTTTACATACTGTGTTCTCTAGAAGTAAGACAAAAAGCAGCACAATTTTGGCAATGATTTATTTCGTGTTCTTGAGCCATAACACATTACGCCACTTATCATAGGTATTTGGCCTCTTAGACTGTGTTGCCTGTCATTTCACATATTCTGAGGTGGAAATGTTTCTCTTTTCTTCGATGTTTTTAGACTGTTACAGACAAAAGTTTCTGACTTTTGGATAATGTGATTTTCTCTGAGTATACAGATTGAACACTAATCATTTAGACATCTGAGATGTAGGTGCTAGCACACTTCAAAGGTGCATTGATTCTTTCCAAGCTTACAGCCAAGGACACAATCAAGAATCTTAGCCACATTGCCCAGTACTGGCAGAAGACTAAATAACATGTCCCCCATTAAGAAGACTTTATCCAATAACATGTCCCCCATTAAGAAGACTTTATTCACATGCCCCAGCTGAAAATTTCCAGTCATCCATCCAGTCTTTAAAGGGTGCTAGGGAGATACTCTGCTCGATATGACAGTACAGCCTATTCTAGAAATGGACAGTATGTTAGATTAGTTGCTTCTCATGCCTGCTGGTGTTGTTGAGGTAGTAGCATAGGTTTAGGCCTCTAGAGCAAGTGTTGGCTTTACCACAATTTCTGTTTATGAGAAATAGTTGAAAGAGTGCTGGGTCATTCATAGCACATGAGGCTAAGGAGACATGACCCCTCAGGAGTCTGCATGTCTCTGAGCAGATGCATATGGATTTTAGTCTATCAGAGTAGTAAAAGGTACTGAGACTTCAGATCTGTTTGGTGAGGATATGTTGAGGCACATGTCAAAGGCGACATTGTACTCAATGATGGGTCTAACATGGAAGGAGTAAAGTACAATTATAGCTTCTTTGGACATGAAGGAGATATCACAAAGAATATGTTATTCAAGATAGAAAGATTTTCTAACCACACAGAAACATGTTGATCATAGGATAGTCTGTTATTAACAAAAATAACCATGTTCCAGATGACTGTGTCAGATCTAACTGGAATGTTCTTTATATGGTAAGTAGAAGTAATGGTAGATTTACCAAGCAAAGCTATTTTGAATTTCTTGCTATTGATGCCAAGCCCATGTTTAACATACCAAACATTTGTTTGATTCAACTCTTGTTGAAAGTGTCTCACTGTATCTCCTTCCTGCAGGTTATGATGCCAAAGACCCACTGGTGTGTCATCTGCGGCCAGCCCTTCACTTTCCATTGTTTGCTTTGTTTTACACAATAACTTTTTGCCTCTTTGATAGCAGTTTTTGGTGAGAACATATTTTAGAACACATACAAACAAAACTGAAAATAACATTTTTAAATCTAATACCAAATAGACAGGTTAACCTACGTTGAATAAACCTGTGTTCTATACAGAATTCTTACGTGATTTTTATGGACTTTTACATGTTTCTGCATCTGTGATTTCTATGGACTCTTATATGATCCTGCAACTGTGATAAGTGACATCTAGCCTTGGCAGCTCCGTGGTCAGTTATTTGGTATTATTTATTGAACTTTTGTGTTTGTTTCACGGAGCTCTTATCTCAAAGCCTGTCGGTTATTTTGCTTTTTGTTATAATTTTTAAATCTAACTCTACTGTTGAACGCTTATGGGGAAAAGAGAAATATCCTGCAAAAGTTAAAAAATACTGTCATTACTGTGAATATGAAAAACTCAAGTAATCCACAATGCTTGAGCAGGGCCTGGTATCAACCCTGAGACCTAGTGGGTAACAGGACAAATGTAAAAAGTATCAAGGTTAAGTCCAGAAGATATAACCTTAACTATAAGAAATAAGATCCCTTGTTGAAATTTTTATTTTATTTTTTTTTAAGTTTACTCAAGACATTTAAATGAGTTGCTGGAGAAGGTTTCTTGTTCTGCTTTCTAATCCTCCTCTCAGGCATGGCTCTTTGTAAAGAGCTTTGACACTGTTAATCTATTTTTTTATAAAATACCATTAATTAAGTTATGTTTTATAGCGCTAGTAGCTTTCTTTATACTCAATGCATAGACACCACTATTGGTAACCTCAGAAACAAGGCTTGCACTATGTCCTATGTTGGTAAACAGCTGTTTGAGTGTCTTCTAATTGTTCAGAAATGGGATCACTCAGCTACAACTTGAGAGGCTTATTCAATGACTTGTGTATTTATAGAAATCCATAAATAACAGGTAATAAAATAACAGGTAATAATGGGCTTGAGAAAAAAGAAGCCGCGGTGGTGCAGCGGTAGCGTTGTTGCCTCACAGCAAGAGGTTCTCCCATTTGATTCTTGGGTGGAGCACTTTCTGTGTGGAGTCTGCATGTCCTCCTGGCATTCGAATGACATGTGTGAATGGGCGTGCCTTTGTTGAAGGCTGGGTGTCGGGCTGGCACCATAAAAATATACTGTCAATCATCAGTGGACTGGAGTTCCACTGTGGCAACCCTAACTGGGAAAAGCCAAAAGAAGAACAACAATGGGCTTGAGAAAAAAAAGTCATTGCTAATATAGTTGTCAATATACAAATCGTTTAGAAAGCATCTTTCATTGCTACTCAATTTCTTGACATTAATACTAGCAATTTCTTTGTATGTAGTAGGTTCTGATAGCTTAGTGGTCATTACTTAAATATAATTCTTTCTACCTGGTACAACTCAATATACCTCCACTGTTATTAGCTGGTCTAGTTTCTAGTTCAAGGTTTGATTTCAATGCCCACGTGGGTGTGATATGCTGCATCATGATGACGGATTTCTGTCTCACGCCATCTTGCCATTGTTCTCTTCTTCTTCCTCTTAATCTCCCTCTTTGAAATCAATAATTGATTGAAAGATCTAAGGATGACAGGTTTTGAGAGTTTGAGAAATCTTCAGTAGTGCTCTCAACAATGTTAATAGAAACCTTCAGGGGTGGAGAGGACAACAAATGGAGACTCAGAAGTTGTAGTATCTAATTTGATAGTGCACAGCCTGAAAAGCTCCACTCTCCTGTACTTAACCAGTCCATCTCCCCAGACAGTTTTTTACTCTTCAACAGGTTTATCAAACCACACCACTTCATACACTCTTGTTACATTTTCTGACTACTTTTGTCTCTATCTCCAAAATAAGTCATCCAGGATTAAATCCAAACTCATGTTAAGGTCACCAACAATCAATATCTATCTTTCTTTCTTTCTTTCTTTTCAGATACTTCAGGTTCCAAGAACATCCCTAAGATATCCTTAGATCATTGTTATTCACCTCATGCACTGTTCTTCACACCTACCCCGTGTCATTTGTTTACTATTTCCTTCCTCCCCTGCATTCATTCTGTATCTACTACCCTTTCTTTTTTTCTTTGTGATACTTACATTAAGAACATTTTTTTACCATATAACAACTGAGGTTTGGAGGTTCATAGATTCATGAGTTTATAGTAAGGCAACCAATAATGCCTTAAAAGAAGAACCTTTGAAGTTAAGATGAAAGTTTAAAAGATGATGATATGAAGTAGAGTTAATTTGTAAGAGAGGGAGAGAATATTTTTAGCATGTATTATCCTGGAGGGAATGGAAACAGTGAAAAGTTGGAGAAAAGGGGAGGAAAGAGAAGTAGGGAAGAAATAGACAGGGATGAGATGTGATAGTGTTAGGCTTTGACTAGTTAGAAGTTTGTAGCTGATGACTCCTGAAATGAATTTACATGAGTCCATGCATTTATCTAATTGACTTTTAAATGTTAGGGTTTTACACTGCCTAATGTATGGGTGAAGCTTATTTCATAGGTTATGGAGATACTGGATGATGAATTTATCCCTGAAGTGTTACTTCTTAATATTTTATTGTGAAGTTTGGACTTTTGAATGAGTATTAAATAAGTTCACAGAGAGAATGGTTTGGCATAGTTCAGAAGGCAAGACAATATTGGTTCTTTAAACCCTGCATAATTTTGTTCATAAACTGTTAGGGTCTTTCTAGTTGGGAGAGTTATTTTGAGCTATAGATGTCAAATGGAGCACTATTTTTTATGATGGGTTGCATCAAGACAGATAAAGAGGGACTGAGCTCTTGATGAGAATCCACAACAGATGAATTAAGAGAGGCAGAAGGATGTTTGGACAATATTAGAAATATTATATATATATATATATATATATATATATATATATATATATATATATATATATATATATATCTAAAGTTTCATTTTTTTCAAGTATGATTCACTTTTTTACTGTATTTTTGGAGTGCACTTATTCCTAGATGCAGAGTTTTCACCTGGCTTTAATGACAGCCTTAGCATTATCTGTTCCTTGAGGTGTTGTAGGTGAACCAGTCTCTCCCCCCTCCATAAGAATATTAAACTCTTTCAATTCCCTAAGCTCCACTCCCTCCTGACCAGATAGGACCTTTAAATTTTTATTAACTTTTTGAAAATAAATATGTTTTTCTTATTGGGTTGCATTCCTTACTGGACATTTGATTTCATGTTTTAAATGTGATTAACAATTTTTACTGTATTTATTGAAGTGTACTTTTCAATTTTCTCATTTCTGATGAAGTTCTTACAATTAAAGAACAAAGCACTCAAATACACTTGTTCTGCATGTTTCTTTCACATAGATAATTTGTTATGAAGTTTCATTTGCAACAGTTATTTAGTTACTTCTCCATTTGTGTGTGGTGTTTTTGTTGTGTAATATTAGAAATATGTTGACTTAAGGATAGTGTGCTGTCTGTATGAGTTTTGAAATCCCATATGATGTCATCCATCTTAAGGTGGATTCCTTTTAGGTTACATTGTGTAGGGGAACTGGTTTTACCCAACGTGGTTATGCTACCGTCTTTGACAGACCATGATTCGAGCACCAGTCATTAGTACGAACAAGGTCTTGTTGGTGTAGTAGTAAATACAAGCTGGAGTCCAGGATGATGCCTAGCTTGTACTCATCTGTGAATTCAGGTGTTCAAAGATTATTAGCATTTGCCTGCACTTCACAGAAGGAGATTTCACAGCTGAGAGGGCCTAGGACAGAACATTGAGGAATGCTATTAGCTGCATTTTGCTTTTTAGGATTTATCTTATGAGTTGGGATGAGGCAAGATTTATGTAAGGCTATTAATGTGCATTTCTTGTTATCTAATATATTTATATTATCCTACCAGAATGGGCATTTGATGTATTTATTGTTTTGCTCATGGAGCAAGGGGATAGTTTTCTATATACCATAATTTAACAGGTTATATATTTGGTTAGGGATGTGGTATCTGTGTTTGGGGATTCATGGTTATAGGAAAGGTTGATAAAATGTTATGGGGGGGATTCAGTAATCCTCCATGTAAGACTAACTAAGTCTTACTCGGGAACGGCAGCCTAAGAGTATGACGTCAGCACGCCATGCATATTCATGAGGGTGCGCTGACTCAACTCCAAGGCTAACACGGAGCATGTAGGAGTGCAGGGGGCATGTCAGACTGCCGAGCAGTCCAAATATCCATGCCCCTGCAAGTGCCTAAATCTGCAAATGTCAGCAAATATGAGCAAGTCCGCTCAAATGTGTATGCCCCCAACACTACACTCCCCCACATTCATAACCCCTGTACAAATGAAATAAAATGTAAAACAATTTTTTTTTATTCCCGATATAGCTGCCCATATTTGCGCATGTGTGTGCCCATTGCTTAGCTACAGTTAGCAGTTTATACATCAAAGAGGATAATAAACCACTTATATGCAAATTAAGCCAAATAGCAATAGCGTAGTGGTAGAGCCTTCGCACAAAGAAGAGGCATTGCCGGTTCGAGTCCCACCACTCCCCTTTCCATTTTCTGTAGGAAATCTGTGCATAAAAATAATTCCTGACATTTGCCTTTTAAATTTTATTAAAATGCATTGAAATGGCCTATGTAGTAGTGAACGATATTTTAAATATATATAAGAAGGTGAAATGGTCATACATACTAATGAATGCATAAGTAACCTATCTTAAGCAATGTGAAGCACTGCTAAGCAACGTTTGCCAGTATTAAGCACATTTAAGAATAATTGCCCATAGCTAAGCACTGCTTTAACTAGTGCAATGGCTTTGCGCGTAGCTGCGCATCGTGCCAGCTTGCGCAAACAAAACATGTTTGTGCGGAGCTGCGCACCGCACCAACTAGCGCAACGTCAGGCAATGTCGGGCAAAGTTGAGCAAAGTCAGCTAAACACAGCCACACCTCCTAGCCGGTCAGGCCAGTAGTAAAATAAAAAGCAATGACAGGCCTCGAACCTGGGATACTGTGCATCATAATCACAGTACTGAACCACTAAGCCTTGACAGCTTTTGCTGTTCATGCACTGTCAACATACATATACATATTAATCAAAGTTTACTCAGTGCTAAGCAGGTGTGCACTCAGCTGAGATTTTTCAAAACCGGCCAATCACAAATAAGTGCGGGAAATGAGGCATATTTAAGCTCCATAGGCGGGAATCATTGCCATAACTGGTTGTAGCTCCCATATGCAGTCAGAATGGCCAGTGCTGGAGAGGGCTCTCGTTTTCGAGCGCAACGGGGGGCATTGAGGATTTAAAAGTGATGGTTTGGCTCCTTGTCCATCATCATGATACAAGACTCCTACAGGGCCAGTTCCAAGGCACTGAGTACAAAACGGAAGCCTGGAACCATCTAGCACATGATCTCACCAGTGCCACAGGCACCCCTTGGACTGGCGAGCAGGTCAGACACCACCATGCAGACCTGAAGAGATGCAAGCAGGGCCAACTGAACCAATGGATACAGGAGGCCTGTGGGAATGATAATGCCCCACTACTGAGTAGGTAGCCAAGGAATGGAGTATGTAAGAATTGCTATTGTAGTGTATATTATGAATAGGTATGTCTCAATATCCCTTCATTTACTTCACAGCTGCAGGTGTCCATGCTGTAAATCAGCAAGCCTATGCAGATAGGCTGCTAAGGCTGTGCCACCAGGCAGGTTAGTAATTATTCTGCATGTATTGTTATATAAAATAAGTGAGAGAGCCTGAAAAAGAGTGTTGTAACCCATTAATAAAGGTATAATACATCTTCAATAAGTCTTCTGCATGCACTGTAATATCAAATAAATGAGAGAGCCTCTAGAAAAGTGTGTAATGTAATTAATAAAGGTATAACTCCTGGAGAGTGTCCGTGTCACTTACTTCGAAATGTTGTTGTACTCTTGCATTATATAAATAGTACTGTTGTATTAAGCGCTGTCAACCCACAGTTGGGCAGGCCCATATAAAGTGGATGAAGGGGGTGCCAGTAGCTGTGAAGCATATATACAGTCCTCAACTGTTGGTTAATGGCTGGCATACATAGGTAAATCTGGCACACGAGTAGCTTGTTAATCTGTTCCCCAGAAATGTCAGTGTGCTGCTAGAAATGTAGGGGGCTGTAGAAATATAACTGATAATGTCACCTGAACACATCCAGATATGTAGCTATATAAATATAAAAAAATATATAAATACGTAGCAGTAACATCTGCATCCTGGACAGTTTGTATGTCAGATACAGGTCAGGTATATAAGGAAATATCCAAACCTATTTCACAACGTAACGGACTTTGCCTAGTGTAATAATACATGTAGGGGATATACACATGCAGTCAACAGGAATGTAGTGTAAAAATGTAAGTACATATAAGATGTTAATGGAGGTATCTTTTTACACCCTACTGTATGTGCATAAACAATGCAATTCCACACCTCAAGTGGGTATGTCTAATCTCAAAACATTTGTTGTGACATATGTCTTATTGGTTTATACATATCTGCATTTACTTTGATGCATGTGCCCTGTTCAAATACCACAATCTTGGTGGCCTGTTGCCACCAATCAATCCTGCATGCAGTTGGAATGTCCTCTGTTGTTCTATATATGCATGTGTCATGCTTGCTGTTCAACTGTTGGAACTCTGGTGTGTTGGGTTAATGAGAATATTACTGCATGCTGTTACAACTAATTTGGAATGCTTTTGGCTGTTACCAACCCATATTGTCATTAAATCCTCCTAAACATAGAACATATGGGAAGGCCAGTCCCAGCTGACCCACCTGTCCCACCTCAGCTGGTGATGGCACCTGGCACCAGCAGGTCCGGTGCCCAGCCTGGGACCTCCTTCTCCATTGGCTCTGTGCCACCTTCAGGTGGAAGCACTGCAGGGGATGGGGCTCACCCCCCCATGCAAGTGTGGCCGGAGGAGGGCCAGCTATCACCCTTTGAAAGGTTCAGGCTGTGGTGCGTAGGGAGATCCAGCGTTCAGTCGCTGATCCTCTATGCCAGCTCGAGGCGAGAGTGGTGTGACTCATGGGTGAGCCTGCCCCTCCTATACAGCGCCCAGCACAGCCACCCTCTGGGCTGTGAAGGTGCAGTGGTGTCTGCCCATGGGTGGGGATCTCAGTTCCACTGTTGCCATCTGTGGGCTCGTGGGCTTGCAATTTCCAAACATCCTTCCATGTCAATGGTGTTCACCCACCCCATGTGTCATATTCCGCCCCTGTATGCATCTTGTTTGTCTTGTCTGTGTACCTCCCCAACCTACCTCCCCAAATATACCTACTTCCCATACCCCACATTCCACTCCCACCTGAAAAAAAGGGCAATCTGCTCCCACAAAAAAATTACGCCCCATACATAGCTGCCCATTTTGCACACATGTTCGCTAGACACATAAACTGAAATTTAATTGGCAGCACAACATACTTTGTTGTTCTCACCCCTCTCTCAGGGGTTGAAGGTTTCAAAATTCCCTCCAAATTCCTAGTATATTCACAGCTGTTGCTGTTAAAGAAATGGGCAGCTGTGGACTTTCCCTACACCCATCCTGCACATCCCTATCTGTTTTCCCTACTGTCTTACCCTCTTTGTTCCCCTTTTTCACCACTTTTCTATCTCCCCATTTTCTTTTCTTTCAAAGAAATTAGCGTGGGGGTTAGTGGGAGTAAGCACTTTTGAGCAGTAGTTAGCGGGTGTGCGCATGTGTGCACTTAGCTAAGTATTGCTAAGTGTCGCACAAACCGGCGCAGACCCACTTACAACTGCTTAAAAGTGCCTTAGTCACGCTGCATGTGAGGACCTTTGTTCTGCTCATCAGCAAAATAAAACACCGCTGTCAGTCTCAAACCCCGGACCTTGGACACACTAAACTGCATGAAGTACCACTAAGCCACAGTAGATATTTAGCAGGTTGTTGCTGAAATATATATATCATGCATCAGAATGAGTGAATGTAGATGAAAGGAATGCCATAACACAAAACCTGTTCTGTGGAACTTTACCAGCAGTTGTTGTGGAATTGCATTACATGACAGTGATAACAGAACCAGCCATTCTAGCAGTAAATAATGTTACAGCAGCACTTTACAACCCCCCACACAGTACCATAACAGGACAACCTCCACCCAAACGTACAAAATACCTGTGTGTTCAGGGTCCAGCAAGGATGTAGGTAGGCATACTCAGTACTGGAATTGTCCAGTTTTCATGAGCATCCTATGCTAATGTCAACAATAAAAAAGCACCAACTGTGCAGAAGTGAGAACATTAATATTCACAGTATAGCAGTTCACAAACATTTCATGTGCCAAATGAATACATCTCAATAACTATGTATGTATGGCAGCTAATTGTATAAGTAGAAAGAAACTAAATGCTCACATGTATCTTGTGTTGGCATTTGTAGGGGTGAGAACAATTCTACACTGTCAACTGAGTACTGGAAGTGGCAACATTCAGGTCTGAGTACAACATTCAAATCACTGGCTACACCCCTACCTTCAGATATAAGAAGTATACCAACCTTCTGACTTACACTACGGTGTCCACAGCAAACAAGCAAGGGCCACACTTTGGAAAGCTGAAAGGCCTACGCCTACCTGACCTAGCAATTTATAGCATTGGGTTCCTATGACAGTGAGTACTGCAATTACCACAGAGCAGGCTGCATGCAATTACCAAATGGTGGCCACCAATTGGTGCAGAGGCCATCACATGCACATGTGCAGATACCTATAAAAGCAGACTGTACTTGCTGTCCACACATGCAATCATTTCATTGCAGCCACGGAGAGAGAGAGAGAGAGAGAGAGCAAGAGCGAGAGAGAGAGACAGAGACACAGACAGACATACAGACACCTGCAACAACAACAACAACAGCAACAGCAACAGCAACAGGAAAAAAAAATCAAGAAAAAAATATATAAAAAAAATCAGATATAAATAAATAAATAAAAATTACTACACACACGGAACTTACAAATACAAACCCATACAAAGGAAAGGTATGTAACAGATATGTATTTACTGGCATGTAGTAGATGTTTTTGAAGAGTACTCTACATACTTTGAATCATCCATATGTGGCAGCAGTACATATCCATGCACAGATGCCCTGCATAACTACTGCCATGGAAAAATCAGTGTGTAGCTGTGTGCAGTGGGATATGACTGTGACATATGTAGTTCAGCATTAAATGTCAAACATCTGATCCATGTTATCTGTGTTCTGTACAGTAGTGTGTACAATGGCTGTTTGGGGGAGTAGCGCATGCAGTTATATAAACATGGATGTGACAGAGTAACAAATGCATGATAGTCATATTAACGTGTAGCTTAGCATTGGCAACAGCTGTACCAGGCTAGTATGCTAATCTAGCATTTGCAGCTATATATACACCCTCTAATATTACTGTGTGCTCACATGTGACACCTGTTCATGTTGCAGCAAGTATGGCACACACATACAGAGATATTTGTCTGTGTCAGATATATTAGCATCTGTACATGTGAATAGAGCAAGGGACATACTGCAACTGTTTGTGAAGGGTGGACATATATATGTCGTTGAAGGTTGTTATGTGCATATTTCTATGTACGTTGTAGTGTGTGGCAAACAAGACAGCATACAGTGCTGGTATATGACATGTGGTGGTTAAACACTGTGGGTATGAATTTTCAGGTTTGCAGTGCTGCAGCCAGTGAGGCCTGCTAAAGCTACATGTGCTAAGAACACCTTCAATGCATTCCACACAACACTGTGCAATATTATTACATAACAGTATACCTCGCAACCTTCGCATAATTGATATTCCCACCATGAAAGGTGGACTGTATATGTACTTATATGTACATCTATATGTACACCAATGGATGTTTATATTTATGTGTGTGTGTGTATAGATATATATAGATATATATATATATATATATATATATATATATATATATATATATATATATATATATATATATATATATATATATATATATATATATGTTATATATATCTATATATATATATGTGTTCATGTGTGCATGTGTTCATGTGTGCATGTGCTCATGTGAGCATGTGTGCATGTGTTCATGTGTGCATGTGTGCATGTGTGCATGTGTGCCGACATCATGTACAGGTCGTAAAGTGTGTTTTCTGTCTTCCTCTCATAGGTGCTGACTTTGGGCTGGTTCCCTGCAGCAGGGAAACTGATGTCACTGAGCAAAATATTGATACTGATGATAGGTGTGTTGAGGCACAGGCATGTTTGCCAGGGTCTGTCATTGGGCCACCAATCGACAGTACACAACTGTCCACCCCATCCATGCATACAGTCATACTGCCAATACATCCATCACCAATGCCCTTAGCTGAGGGACAGCGTACAGTTGGCATTGGCCAGGACAGTGTGGTATCCATGGCACATGTATCCCAACACAGCAGCCATACCCAGATGTCTGGAAGGGTATCACATAGGCAGATGTCCAGGGGTTCTCGTAGGAGCACTGCTGCTCATCATGCCACTGGCAGACATGCCACAGGTCGGACAACGTCATGCATGTTCCAGGCTGTCATGGAGACACAGGCACATATAGAACGGTACACCAGACAGGGAATAAGGGCACAGAGGGCACATAACACCGCTGTCATTGACAGTATCTGTGACCTAGCAGGTGCCATCCATCATTACACCGAGGTCACTGATAGACATCGGGGAGAGACATTAGATATCCTTCACAATGTCATGTCCATGTGTCAGGATAGTGCAGGACGGTTGAGTCATCGACGTGGACGTATGCCAGCAACACCAGCAGCTGGCAGTCAGCACGGACATCCCTCAAGCCACAGCCGCTCCTGTAGTGCCAGTACCAGCCCCAGCAATGTTGGGGGTGGGCTGTCCATAGAACGTCCTAGAAGACCACGTGCATGTGGCTCTGGACAGTCCCAGCAGGGACCTGTGTCCAGTGTACATCCATCCACCTCTGGGGATAGTACCCAGTCTGGGTTAGTACCTGACAGTGTCAGTAGCACCCCTGCCAGGCACGGGTACCGTATCTGTGGCCAGAGACGGTGATCTGTAAAGCCTCGCAGGTACAGTCTGTGGCTGTCCCAAAAATACCCATATACGTCAGCCACATGGTGGAACTGTGTGCATGCAGACACACACACATACTCCAGACACTTAGGGCTAACACATACCCACACACATTACATCAACATTGGTCCATACCAGTATTCTTGCCCCACACACGCACACACACACACACACACACACACACACACACACACACACACACACACACACACACACACACACACGATTGGATGGCTCACTGTAGGCCTCTGGCAAACCAACAACACACCCTGTGCATATGATGAAACCTGTGCCACCTCCTGTCATCTGTAACATCAATGCAGGAACAGGCTACCATGGTGCTGATGCACAGGGTGTCTTTATAGCAGTATAGCAATTTTAGCATGTTGTCAGCAGTAGAGTGTAATGATATGCTTGAAGGTGTAGCTGAGCCACCTCCTGTCATCTGTAACATCAATGCAGGAACAGGCTACCATGGTGCTAATGCACAGGGTGTCTTTATAGCAGTATAGCAATTTTAGCATGTTGTCAGCAGTAGAGTGTAATGATATGCTTGAAGGTGTAGCTGAGCAGGCATGATGCATTAAAGCTATGATTGTCATTGTAGTGTTGTTTACACCAGTGTTAGCTCCAATTGGGTATTGTCCGGCCACGTGCCACTTGGCTGATGTGTGCAGTATTGGCAGCATGTGTTAGAGAGTGGACAGTATGTGTGGGATGTGTGTAGCACAGATTTGCAGGTGTACAGTTGTGAACATGGTGGAGGTGCACTGTCTGCATGTACATGCACAGTGGACACATGGGCAGGGTGACATGCTCTGTATTACACAGTAACACTCAATAGTTTCTATTGGTGGCCAGTATGCATTGTACTACACACATCTCAGAACCTGACTACACATGTGTATATGACGTGGTTTGACACTGTGCTGTGGGTGATACTGTTACTATCTGTCATTGTTTTGCATTCTGGTAGTATACATCACTTCAACAGCCTGACTATAACCAGTCGTTAGATGATGTCTTGACAACCGACACACAGATGTAGGACACACAGCAACATATGGATTCTTCAGGTACTAATCCATGCCAGTAACCACTGGTATTCACCTGCACCCATTAGTGACACCACTCCTGTTTGGCATATAGCTCTCTTAGGTACAAGCAATCAGAGTAGGGATATGTCTGTCCATGTCTGGTAATGCATACTGTGGCCTATAATGCATTCTCCAGATGACACACACATCCTCCACAAGGGTATCCTACAGACAGATGCCTGTTGTCAAACCCATGCTGTAAAGCTATAAGCCAAACTAAGCATAGTCATCCACCTTTACGGAACATATCATCCCCACAGTACCACATAGGTAGTAGCCACCAACATGATGAACACGTACCGATGTGTACATGCAACCAAGTGTTACGTCATCTCTCCTTTGTTAATCACATTTCCAAAGGTATTTTGAAATCCCTCGGTGGATCACATGAGTAATAAGGGGTCTGCATGCATATCCACAAAGGTTGTTGTGCACCTGTTATGAATAGTCATCATTGACAGACTTTGCTGCGTTTGAACAGGTCTGACATATACCTCAGCCATAAACCCTCATTCACACATTCCAATAATAACAGTAATGAGTTTGTGTGACACAGATGACCTAGGCCAGGGATCACTGCAGTGTTTGGCCTAGTCACAAGCATACAGATGTGACCTAAGGTCTGGGAAGCAGCAGCACAGTCTGGCAAAGATGACAGCTGTGTTTTTGGAGAAAGCAAGGTTCCCACACATGGAATAATTGAGGTAACATGTATGTATATGTATTTGCCACACAGCTAGCTCACATGTGCAATGCATACTGATATGTCATACAGTGGTAAAAGCAAAACCCACAACACATTAACCAACAGTGTCACACACATACACTCACCAAATGCAGGATTCAAACCCCTACCTAACTACTTCATAATTCTACAAGAGTACGCATTAACACGATGCGCTATACACATTACTGGGAGCTCTCTTTTCCTCAGGTATATTTGTAGGATGGTGACATCCTCAGACTTGACAAAGGTTAGTTTACCGCTTTTAAGGTCTCTTACTACTCTCCTAAAAGGTTGCTCCTTCCCAAAGAGACCACACACAAACACAGTTGGTCAGTGCAGGATTCAAACCCCTACCTAACTACTTCATGATACTAGAGGAGTACACATTAACACGACACGCTATACGCATTACTGGGAGTTTTCTTTTCCTCAGGTATATTTGTAGGATGGTGACATCATCAGACTTGACAAAGGTTAGTTTACCGCTTTTAAGGTCTCTTACTACTCTCCTAAAAGGTTGCGCTTTCCCAAGGAGACCACACACACACAGTTGTCCAGTGCAGGATTTAAACCCCTACCTAACTACTTCATGATACTAGGGGAGTACACATTAACACGACACGCTATACGCATTACTGGGAGTTTTCTTTTCCTCAGGTATATTTGTAGGATGGTGACATCATCAGACTTGACAAAGGTTAGTTTACCGCTTTTAAGGTCTCTTACTACTCTCCTAAAAGGTTGCGCTTTCCCAAGGAGACCACACACACACAGTTGTCCAGTGCAGGATTTAAACCCCTACCTAACTACTTCATGATACTAGAGAAGTATGCATTAACACGACACTCTATACACATTACTGGGAGTTATTCTGTCCACAGGTATATTTGAAGGATGGTGACATCATCAGACTATACAAAGTGGGTTACATTAGGTGACATTAGATGGGCTACATTGAAGGAATGTGTAAACACTTTGGTCATGGGATCATCAAAGGTGAGTTTACTATCTACCTGTGTCTCCAGTGCCATAATGACTTTCTCCATACATACTGGATTACCACCTATGTGGTAATTTGTGTGCACTTTGTTTTACCCAAAGGGGATGACTATGCATTCTTTGCCATTCAGCTTGAGGGCATTGTTTTGACACCAGGTATCTGTCTCTGTAAGAAACTTCTGGAGGATGTCTGTGTCAGCCGTACAGTCGATTGTGGACCACAGTTATCATTCATCTGCAAACCTGTTCAGCCATACACCGCCCATGCTTGCCTGTACCTCTAAGCAGTATCCACTGAACAGGTGGGGTCCCAGGACCAAGACCTGTGGGATGCCATTTGTGACTGGCTTAGAGTTGGACATGGCACCCACAACTATGAGCATGTGTGTTTGATCTGTGAGCCACTTGGCTACCCATCCTGTGACATAGCTGTTAATGTTCAAGCTGGTACACTTGTCCATGATGACAGAGTGGGGAATGGTGTAGTAAGCCCTTAGTGAGGTCCAGGTGGGCTGTGTGGACTACTTTCACCTCCATCTATGTCCTTGGTAACTGTTTTAAATAAGTCAACTAGGTTTGGGAGCTAGGCTCTGCCTTTAACAAGGCAAAGTTGTGTAGAGTCCAGTGTCTGGAGGTCTACAATGTCTCAGTTTATGGTTTCCATGACAATTTGATCAATAGGTATGTAGACCCGGCTGAGTAGACATATTGGGCAATGGTTTCCAGGTTCTGTTTTGGCATACCCTTTGTGGTGTTGGATGACTGTTAGTGTATGCCATTCTTTGGGTACATAGCCTGTGGTACGCTTGAGTCTGGACAGTGAATGTAGGTGAGGGTGTAGTTCCTTATGGGCCTAATGTAAGACACAGCCTGGGACAACATACAGTCACATTGATACTATGTTCTTAGCTTTGGTGAGGGCTGTCTTTACCTGCATATCCATGACGTCTGGGTCTCTGCATCGTTCTGTGATGGACATAGGCCCTTTTGGGGGTGATGGGGGGAGTTTACACTAAACTTGTCCCCCTGGATGTGGGCAATGAAAGTTGGTTTGGTGTATTTCTTTCCTTTTTTCAGTAGCTGACAGCATATTTGGAAGTTGACACCTACATGTCTGGTATAATTACCAAAGGCTTTGTGGCTGTTATTCTTACATTCCTTGGCTATTTGTCTTTAGAAACAGTCCTTGGATTATTTTATGAGCGACCATTGTTTCTTCCTGATAATGATCAGTGATGCCTTTCCTTTAGTGAAGTTGGATCTATCATGTGTTTGTTTCCTCCTTCTCTTGTCTAGCTTATTTATGGCCAACAACCACCTGATTGTTGTATTATTTTTTGAGGAGTGCATCTTGGTTTTATTTGTGATGTCTCATTCCATGCATCCCTGTAGATGCACATAGGATGCACTTGTAAATGATTCTGCAGATTGCATACCATTATCCTATAGCAAGGGGTCTTCAGAACGTTCCACTTTGGTCTTGGGAAGTGTGCAGTTTGCTTTTGAAAATGTCTTCACAGTGGTTTCATTGACTGTGTGGGGGCGCGGGATGTGGATGTCCAGTGTGATTACTTAATGATCTGATATTACCAGCGAGGGGTTTATCTCTGTTGTGGAACACTGGTACCCCATGTTGGTGATGATCATGTCTAGTATGTTGTCACCTCTAGTGGGTGTGGTGACCTGCTGTTCCAGGGTGTTAGAGTTTTTTAACTCTAGGAAACATCGGGCAAAGGACGTTGTACACGAGTAATTCACCCACTCAGTGTTTGGGTAGTTGTAATCTCCTCATATAATGGTGTTTGATAGGACCTTTATATTTGCCATTGTTCTCCGGAATACTGAGTGAGGTTCCTGAGACAAGGTACGTGATCCGTAGCAGGCTACAATCTGATGGGCAGTTTTGCGCAATGTTAGTTGCACTTGCATGGTCTCCAAAGCCTCATACTGTGCCAGTAACCTGAAGGTGTGGATATCCATAAGGTAAATGGGTACACCCCTTCCTTTTGTATTTCACTTGTGGTTTTGGGTCCAAAGGTCAGAGTGATTGTGAGTGTTTTACATGGAGCATATCCAACAGCTCTATGTTTGACATAGCTTTGTATGTTAGGCAGTGAACACCTCTGAGTAGGCGATATGCAAGGGAGTACAGATGGAACATTTTGCGATGGTCTGTGTATGGCATGTATTTCAGGCCATTAATGCTCTTTGTGAGGTATTGCTGCTGGCTTTCCAGTTGTTGTAGTTGTCTTGTGAGGTACATAGCAACAGTGGCATTGTACTCTATTATAGTTCTAGTGAGTGGTGAGTAGAGGGGAACAATGTCCTCTTCTATTCTGCATGAGACACATTTTGTGATGAGGTGTGCCACATAAGAGGGTTTCCTGACTACTGTGGGAATGTGCTTATCACAGTTGTATCCACTGTCCACCTGTGACCCAGGGTCTCTTGTCACACTTACAGTGTGAAGTATACTACCACCTATGTTGTAGTTCTTGGCTACAGAGTTTTTAACAAAGGGGATGATAATGCACCTTTTGGCATTGAGCTACATCCCATGGCTTTGACAATAGCCATCTGTCTCAGGGAGGCCCTTTTGTAGGATGTCCACATCTTTAGTGTTTACAATTATGGCTCCTAGTTTGCAGTCCTCTGGAAACGTCAGTAGCCACAGACCTTCCATGTTAATGTTTACTTCAGGGAAGTAGTTACTACACAGCCTGGGAAGTTATCTAGTCCCATGGCTGCTGTGATACTGGTTTTGGATATTGTTTTTTACCTGTGCAGCCGTGATGACAGCAACTTTACAGTCTTCCATTATAGAGATGTGCTTTTTCATGGGTGAGAGGGGGGTAAAGTTAACACTGATCCTATCTGCCAGAATGTTGGCAATATCAGTTGGCTCTGTACATTTTGTGCCATTGAGCTGTAACTCAGAACAGATCTGAGTGTAACCATGACATAGACCTGTCTGTTGGGCAGAGATCTCCTGAATAGACAGTATGCAACAGAGTACAGATTGGGTTACATTCAGTCTTGTTGCATGGGGCAACTATTTGAGGCCAATAATCCTCTTGTTAAGGTACTTCATTGGTCTTTCTAGCTGCTGAACATGCCTAGTCAGATTCATCGCAAGTGTGTTGTGGTACTCTCTGACAGGTCTGATGACTGCTGAATAGTGGCAACCTCCTTTGACCTACATGCACAGACCTTGGCAGTTTGTGTGAACATATAGCATGATTTTCTGACCACTTTGTGAATGTGTTTCTGGAAGTAGAGATGACTATCCACATTTGTCCATAGATCCCTTATTATCACATCCGTATTTAGCCTGTGTGAGCATGCCCAGTATGACCTTTCAGTGTGATGCTGAATGAAATCCACTACATTTGTTAGAGTGTGTGAGCACGCACAGTATACACATTTATACTATATGTGTATGGTAAATCAAGTTGTTATTTTACAGCAGGGATCACCTTTGTGTCACAGATCAACAGGGATCATGCTGTGTCTGCAGGACTTCCATGAGACACTTTGCATAGACTTATCAACATTTCTACATACAGGGGGCACAGCTGTTCTTTGTACATTTCTACCCATGGGCACACCGGATTGTTACTGTGGATGTACATAGGATGTGGGTTTCACCTGACACTTATACACATTTGCTATGCCTGCATTGCTATGTACAGGACACCATTTCAGTCTGTACTGTTGCCTATCGTACTGGCTTGAGGCATACTACTGTACTACAGATCTTAGTGTCCAATGTCATGTATATTAGCTTGAGACTTCATAGCCTACACAACCCACATCACACAGCCTGGCCTGATGTTCCCTGTCTGCATAGGTGTGTGGGGGAGGTTACCCATTTGCCTCTTTAAGGGCATGATACAGCATTTCTTTGTGTTTGCATTAGTGTACAGTTGTCCTGCTGTGGCTGTGACACTGAGATTCTATCATGGCTTAGTGGTTCAGTACTGTGACTCTAGTGCACAGTATCCTGGGTTCAAGACCTGTCACTGCTTTTTATTTTCATGCTGGCCAGACCAGACTGCTTAAGGAACAGTAAAGCAGATTTGAGCATGTTTAACTGACTTTGCTCAACTTTCCCTGACCTTGCCCAACATTGCACGAGCAATTTTTTTACATATACTAGATATTGGTGAAAGCTGCTTAGCACTGCTTTATATTGCTTAAAACATGGCAATCATGCCTCAGGTGGTGCTGCAGGGCTGCCTATGTCAGATGCACATACTACACTCCCTATACATGTTTGGAAACAGGTAGTGTCAAGTTAGGCATCCCTTTTATTTTATGTGCGAGTCAGAGAGAGGTATCATTTCCAGGGTTCCTACTGAGCCAGTCTATGTGCTATGCATTGCCTCTTTGCCAAGGCCAAGGCATACTGAGCACACCTCCTTCTGCCTACTGGGGCAGGCTCAGGGTGTTCCTCCTCCGAGTCACGCTGTGCCATTGCAGGCCTTGGCAATGGTGGGGGACTGTTTGGCTCTGCCCCATGCTGTTCCTGCTGCAGCTGTTTTTTGCAGGATCATATTGTATAGCATGGCACATATCATGACAATTTGGGTACATGTAGTTGGTGAGCACTGCAAGGCTCCACCAGATGTGTCCAGGCACCGGAACAGTGACTTGAGCATCCCAAACACACGCTCGATTACATTTCATGTTTGTGCGTGTGCCTCATTATGGAGTTCTTGTTCAGGTGTGTGTGCATTTCTGATGGGTGTCATCAGCCACGGCTCCAGTGCATATCCAGCATCCCCCACTAGGTGACCGTCAGGGATGTCCCCATTGACAAATATCTGGTACAACTGCGACAGATGCCAGATATGGGAATTGTGGTAGCTTCCAGGGCAGCCAGCACACACATTCAGTATTATTCCCTGGACATCACACACGACCTGTCAGTTGATGGAGTGGAAGCCCTTACGGTTGATGGAGGCCCTACCCCGCTCACCAGCTGGTGCTTTGATGTGTATGTGCGTGCAGTCAGTTGCTCCCACTACCTCAGGGTATTTCGCTATTTGCTGGAAGAGACGCATATTGCTGGCCAATACCTCATGGGAATTGGGGAAATATACATGATCACTGACGTGTGCTGACATGGCATTCAGGAACTGGTGCAGTGCCCTGGATGCTGATGCCTATGAAATCCCCATCATATCACCAGTTGGTCTCTGGAAGGTACCTGTTGCTAGTATTCTTAGGCCAACATATACCTTGGTTTCCACTGGGATGGGTTCCCCTCTGTTGGTTCTGTGTGTGAGGCGTGGCCTGCACAGCTCAACAATTTGCTGCAGGAGCTCTCTGTCCACTCTATAGTGCTCCACTATCTCCAGCTCATGTAGCCCCTGGTAGGATACTCTGGGTCTGTACACTCTTCTCTGTCTCCTCACTGTGGGTTGCTCAGCAGCATTCGCAATGGCACCACCCTCAGCATCTTGCACATGTTACCTTATAACAGCAATGGCAGTCCCTAACATTTTTGTGTCTCAGTTTAAGCTTTTTAAGTTTTCACTTCTCTTTGTTGACTGCAATGTTGCAGTGTTTCTGAGAAAAACATGGAGGAATGTTGTTTGCAGAGTTTTAAGTGGTAGGCTGGGCTGGGCTAGTGTACTGCCTGTGTAATTCACTGATTCTGATTGATTTCACCTGGCAGCTCTGCTAGATCTCCTTGGTTAACTTCCTACTACTTCTTTTCCTTACTTTTCCCTTTCTGTTTTCACAGGGGGCAGTGCCGTGCAAACAAGCGCAAATGCACACACGAGTGCACACTCACGTGCACAGGCTTACACAGGCTTAGATGGGTGCACATGCGCGCACACAGTCTTACACAATCTTACACAGGCTTAGGCGGGTGCACATTCATGTATACAGGCTTAGACAGCCTTACACAGGCTTACACGGGTGCACACACACGCACACAGGCTTAGATGGGTTTACATGTGCGCGCACAGTGTAAGCAGCTTTGCAAGAAACTTTAGTGAGAGCCACGGCGTACACCTTCTGTTTCTGGGTTTCAGTTTAGACAACTGTAGACACGCCTCTTCTAGTCCTGAGTAACTCACAGCAAACACATGCCACTCTGCTCCAATAAGCTTACAGTCTTTTTGATACACACCCCCTCATGATGTCACCCATCTTCTACTCTGTTACTCCCCTTATCCTACTCTTACACTCTAGGGACATGGTTCACATAGCAGGGAAAATTGGGATTCACTATCCTTATACTCATTTGCATAGAATTGCCTACTGATGCTTGGTTACATCTCTCAGACTGAGCTTCCCCCGTTAGCAACCACTACTCAGTAGCCATGCTGTCTTCAGCCTGCCATTCACTGGCAGATGAATATTTTGAGTTAAATCCCTATTTGTGGCTTTTATTTTTTTGTTTTTCTGTTTTTTAGTGCGCCTATGCTTAAACATTGGAGACTAAGGAAAAAAAAATTATTTATTTTTATTTTACAACACATAAAAATGCCAATGGCCATATATTTGGCCATTGGCATGCTTCCTCAACTGGATGCATCCTTTATTTGGAGCTGTCATGCCTCAGTTTTGCTATTTGCAGAACGGTACTCAGTTGCCAACCAAGTACATTTCTACAAATAACACTACTCTTACTCGGACAGGTTAGTGTTTCCTGGATCACAAATTTACCTCATTTGCATAGCTTTCAGCAGCAAATGAGGTAATTTGCATAAACTAACACTGTCCGTGCAAGAGTCGTTTTAGGAGCTCTCTTGCACACCCCTGCCGGCTGTTCCTGGATCGCTCGGCAGACATGTTGGCTGGATGGAGTCTTACTCTACTCTTAGACTCCGTGCAAGCCTTCGTGAATCCAGCCCAATGTATATATAAAGATCAGATTTCAGTTGATCATAAATTCTGATTTCTACTAACCTGGTATGAGAAATTACTTCTATAGCTGTGTGAATGAGAGAAGTCAAGCTGTTTTTGAGAGATGTTACTGATTTGAGGAGAAATATTAATCATTTGTTTTTATTAGGATTTAGGAAATGGTTTTCACAGAGTTAGTGTTCAATGGAGTGTAAGGTGTTTTAAGTAATGCTGTAGATGGAGGAGATTTTTAGGCTTCTTGAGGATACTGATGTATGAGAACTAAGAAAAGGATGGCAGAGATGAGGGATATGAGCTGGGTTTAGGATGTACATCTCTACTTAGGGCAATAATTTGGTAAAGTAAGTAATGTAAAGGGCAAAATGGAAAGTTTGTATTGGGCTTATATTTAAACTTGAAAGAGTAGGTGGTGACATACACAGATCTGTATTTGTAAAGGAAGTAGGGTGATACTTTAAATAAGCAGGATGCAGTTTTGTCATAGCTGGGTTGGCTGATAATGTGTATAGAATAGGCAAGATTAGGGGATTTTAGAATTGGTGAGATAAGTATTATATAACGTGATGTGTGACAGTAAAAGGAGCGGAGTACTTAGACTTCTGAGCAACATGTTTAGTGGAGGTAATGAAAATTATTAATATTTATAAAAGATGAAAAGTAGGTGATAAATTGAGGAGGGTTGAGATATAAAGTTAATTCTCCATCATTTTCATGCAGTGTGACAGGAGATTAATAGCTCTATAGTGCCTATAGTTGTGAATGTCCCCTTTGTTCTTGTACATTAGCACTCGAATGATTATTCATAGTTATCTGGGACATGCTTTTATTTCCATACTGATATGAATATTCTCCGGAGCCTTTTCTCCCCTTACTCACCCAACGTCGTGATCATGTCTGCTGTGACCTGATCTGAGCTTGCTGCTTCCCCTGACTTTATTTTCCTTGCTGCTGTTCTTACTTCTTTTAGGGTGGGCTGTTCTTCCTATTTCTTTTGGTATGTTAGGGGAGAAATGTCTCCAGTGGGTGTTCATAGCATTATGGCAGGAAAGGCGTATTCCAGATGACTGGAGAATAAGCAAGAGCAAACCACAACAGCACAACTGATCTAGATAGACAGTTGAATGTAGAGATGAAAAAAGAGTGCAATGGGGCATTCCTAGATGTGGAGAAATTATGACAAGGTCCCAAGAAAAAGAAGATTTGGACAGGCCTTCAGTGGTCTGAAGTCCCAGAAACATTTGTAGAATTAGTGCATGCTATCTACAAGAACCCAATCACACATGTATGGAAAGTGTTTGGACTTCCAGAAGGATTCCAGTAGGAGTGGGTGTGCATCAGGGTTCAGCTCTGAGCCCACTGCTGCTCATAATAAAGTAATAAAGTAAGACTGTCTCATTTTTTGCACTACAAGGTCCCTGCAGTTCACAGTGTCTCAAAAACATGACTCACCTGAGTCTCTCATTTGCCTCGTGTAAAACAGCTGCTCATAATCATGTTGCATGACAGGAAGTAAAAACTGAATTATTATAGGCAACACAATGTTTTAGGTAAGCTAGATTTTCATAAAACAAAGTATTTCCCAGTCATAAGAATGCAGACACACCAGAAATAAATACAGAAAAAACAAAGTTTGTAATGGAAAAATGCGAAGGACTCATAATATAATTATAACAAACATTTTAAATATTCACATTACTCTAAGATAACAAATCATCCATCAAAAGCTGATAGTAAGAATTAGACTACTCCAGGGAAAGTCATAACACATACGTGCATCAATTCCTCAAATTTTAATGATTTCAGTGTTATAAGCTAGAATATTATAGTTTGCTTCAGATATAAAATGTAGCTTCTCTCTATCTTACCTATTTCCTATATCCAGTATCTCTGCTTGATTAGAAAAAAAATGATCTGTATTTATCTTTATCTGCCATTTTTGCCTACATATCTTCAAGCTTTTTGCTTTCTTACAAATGCAGACTTGCAGCCCTCATTGTTCAGGATATATTTTTCCATGCTCCTCTGATGCTTAATTTGTGTATTCAGGTAAGTAATTATTTCATCATTTCTGCTCATGAATGTAGTACACCATGCAAGCCATGTTCGCTTTAATATTGTGGATGTAGTGGTGAGTGGAATTCATGTAGTACTCTGCATCCCCTCTGTAAGAATCTGTACTGTTAGCACATGCAGAAATATTAATGAATTTATTTTGTTTGCATGCTTTCATGGTATATGCAGCAGGCTTCACCCTTTTGTCTTTGCTCCTGGGTCATCTGTAATATCTGCATCAAAGATCCATTTGTCCTTTGCTAAAATATATCAGAAAATAGGACCAATATCCTTTCCCAGTCACCTTTTTTTATGTAAAGTGAATGTCAGGAACCATTATAAACATTGCCTCTAGGATAATGTACTACTAAACCAAGTAGAAAACCATGCATTTCTCTTTCGGCTATGCAGTGAACGATATAAACAAAGGGCAGCCACATGAAAGAAATAAACTCAATTTGGATCCGGAAAGAGTATCTCAGTATGGATGAAAACTATCTTAGTTTCAGTGATTATACCTTATAGTGAAAAGAAAACACAAAGCAATAAAGAATCCAAGACAATTACAGGGAGGCAGCTAAGAATCTATGAGCCACAGTGTGAATGTTAAAGCTCTGTAGGTGGACAGAAGCACTATAAATCGATGAATGCAGCAGAGCAATTTGCTAATAAACCTTTTGCCATTTTATTCTAAATATTTCGGACTCTCTCTAAGACCTTAGGTAATCCCTGGGGCCCAGGTACATACTGCAGTGTACTTGAGACTTCCTGATGAGTGTTTTTTTTTTTTTTTTTTTGATATAAGACTGCAATAAACAGAAAAGCGAGAATAAAGCCTTTACAGTCAGGAAAAATGAGACATCAGCTGAAACATTTTTGTATCTCTGTTTCTCCTCATATGATGGACAGAAAAAGAGTTTTGAAATATACTACCTATCTCTCTTGCACAAGGATAAAAAAAAAAAAAAACAATATTTCTAACCCTCATTGCAACAGTCCCCATGATTACTACTGGAGCCATAATTATGGCAAAGATTATCGTGGAACTGACCATTACAAGTAACTATTGACTGATATCTGGAACCAAAATTAAAAAAGAGAAAACTTTAATCAGAAATGACAAAACATATACATCTTGTTAGCCTTAATATGGTACTTTACAACAAACACTTCTAAGATGCAAGAATTCAGTTCCACTGCCTGAAAGGATACAAGATTGTCACATCCAGGACAAGTAAATAAACCAAAGACCTAAAGCAGTGAATGGCTACAAGAAATCTCAAAAAGATCCTGGCACAATTACAAGCTGGTAACGTTATTCACTCAGTTGTTTCTTCAAGATAACATGTTCACTTTATTTAAGAGTAGTTGAAGAATATTAATTTCTTATAGCTAGCTATACAATCACTTTGATTATAACTTTAATCAGACGTTATATTACAGAGACTTAAAGTAAACCTTCTTTTAGTTTTGTAGGTAAAAATACTCATCTGGCTGCTTATTCTCATCATTAATATTTATTGTATTTAATCAAAGTTTTTTTTTAAATGTATTTTACTAGCTATGGAAACTTAATAATATTCAACCAATCTTGAATAAACTGAAACATTTATCTGGAGTAAATAACTTTGTGGATTAATTTGTCAGTTTGTAGTGGTGCCAGGATTTTTTTACAGATCTTGTTTTTAACCCTTCACTACTTCAGTTCTTTGGTTTAATGAAATGCATGACATGGCATACTACTAAAGACTTGTTATTGCTGAAATTATTCAACAATTACATAAGTAATGACAGTATCAAATATATATTTTTATACTAATGCAATATAAACTATAGAGGTCTTTTTTTTTGCTTAACCAGATAGTGCACTCACACATTTTACTATTAATAATGCAACAGTTCAAGAAGACCTAATATGACATCTTCTGTCATGGAAGTCTGCCTCATAGAAATACCTCTGCTCTCTCTACATTTCTACCATGACACTCTTCACCTTATATTTTAATTTTCAGTAACAAAGATTTTCCTTCATCTGTCAATACTAGTTAGACTGTCTTTCCTCTCTGCTATACTCATTTTTCTTGAATTTTCTTATGCTCTGTCCTTCTACATCTATTAATCTGTATGTGTCCCTCTTCTGGTTGTGTCCCTTAGCAAATATTTCTCCTGCCTTCTCTCTTCCTCTTAGGGTTAATGTCCTTCTCTCTTTTGCTCTCTGTTATCTCATCTTCCTTATTTGCTGCTTAAACCCCCCTTAGTTTGTTCTTCTGAACACTCTGCCCTTGACCCCCAACTTTGTTACTACCCCTATAGACTCTGCATTAAGTTGATATTGTAATTTTCTTATACCCCTCACCATCCATTTTTGTCTGCCATTGTGACTGTAGCAGTTTCATAAGGCTTGCATGTATATTGCTGTATATCAAACTCTGATGATAAAAGTCTGTGTCTTCTTGCACATTATTTACATTTTAACTTGTAGTTAAATTTCTGCTGTATATACTGCATGATTCTATCTTGCTTTTCACAAGAAATACCTAAAAACAATCATTTGACTTATTTTTTTTCAGTTGCTTATATTAAAAAATAACATTTGTTAATATAAATAGTTTTGTGTATTCCATATGGGATAGGGCAAAAAGTGGTAAGGTATTGTTTGGTGGAGAGGAAATGGAGCATTCATATGCTATTGTGCATTAAGAATATTGTTACAGATGTACATAAAATATTTGGATGGCAAGTCTTTGCTGAGATGCAAAATGCGTTTTCTTCCACAGCAATCTAAAGCCGAGACATTACATTCATCAGATGCTAAAAATAACTTGTTTGTTTCCTTATTAAAAATTTATTAAGTTACAAATGTGCAATGGCAAATTGGAATGCATGCTCATATGACTAATATTTTTTAAGAATATGTCCACAAATATTAATATATTCATTTTATGATTATCATGAAGAAAAGTTATGAAAATGTTACTGCTTGGTTTAGAAAGTAATTTTCAAACTGTCTAGCTATTCTATTGTCATGTATTATGAAAAAATGAAAGATGACATTTTTTGTGGTATCGTGAAAAAAAAATCAAGGAGTGCAACTTCTAGCTGAAAGTACTGTATAAAGCACTTAACTTAGGAGGCTGTTATCACCATATTAATCTTTGCCTTATAACTTTTGTGGTATCAAATTTTCACTGAAAGCCTCAGTATTGTCTTTCTATGATATGATCTCATAAACACAAGCAATGAAAAGTGCAATGTCCTAAATGGAAGGTGCCCTATTAAATCAAAAGCAAAATTATTTGTCCTTGGACTCAAATGATTATGTACATAATAAAAATTCAGTACCACGGCAACTGTGTCTCACATTTTTATTTTTAAATTCAGGAAGGTTCTTATAAAATATAACACTGTCATTTTTATATATTTCTTGTTGCATATGCAAAAACAATAACATAAAATTCACCAATGATAAAAATATTTCAGTATGATTTTTTTGCCAGCTTTCACCACTCCATACTCCCATCCTTCGACCCCTATGCCCTAGGTCAGTTTTTAGTTCTTTTTTTCCTCTGAAACATACCAGCATGACATTCCCAGTCACACATCACAGTATACTAGCCAAGCAGCTATTGCTTGGTTCAGAACCTTTCCTGTCAATTATGTTGTTGTTAGGAAAATAAATACTTGTAAACCATAAGCAGGGGCATTTCAGAATATTTGCAATTGTACACCTGTTCATACATATTTGTACATCAACTTCAGAATATAAACCCCTCTTCACTAGTGTAGCTCTCTCCCACCTTAGACAGCACTTCTCAACTGTTCATTAGTTTTGCAGATCATAACTAGACTTGTCTTATATTTTGGCCCTGTTCCTTGCAATTTTTTTTTTCTGGTAAATCACTGAGGATTATAGACAGTCAATACTTTCAGACTTTAGAGCTTCAAACTTCTTATTGTTGAGAAAATGCTTGTTGATACAAATCCTATTCTATTAACCTTTTTAGTTAGTTAGAGTAGTAGTTAAAAATTGTCCCTGACTCTGGGCCTTGCTCCAGCCATTATTTTTGGCTTTGTCACAGATATGTGAATAAAGAAGTTCACACCTCTGGGTCTATGTCATATAATTGAAAACACTATTACTCAAACACTAATAAACGAAAACCCTAAATGTCAAACAAACATTTCAGCAAAAACTTTCCCCTGGGTTAAATACCAGCTGGCCAACCCAGCGAACTGCACAAAAACATCACCAAATAAAAGCCATTCTAGTGGGTGGCTATGCCCCTCACTTATTTTTGCAAAGATTTTGTATATTTACTGATATTGGTGGATTGTAATGGCAGAAGTTTAAGTAGCCTTTTATGGTTGAAAATTTCTGAAATGGGTAGTTTTGTCATTATTGGTTCATACATTTTGTTTCATTGCTTACTAGAAGACAGTTCAAAACTACAAATTTAAAACATTTTAACAACTGCTGCTGTATTATACAAGGAATATAATTTAATACAATCAGGAAGGTAAATCAAAGAATGCATACATGTATGTATGTATGGCTCTAAAATGTGTTTGAAAACAGCCCAGGGGAAAGTGTGAAAGGCTCAAAATCATGGACAAATTTTAAGCTTTACTCATGTTACCAAAGCTATGGATGAAGGTAAAACAGTTCACACCACATTACCTTGACCTGGCCAAGCCTTTTGACACAATCCCCTGCTCAGGTGTAGTACAAAAGATGAATAATGTAGGAGCAAACACTTACATCACCAGCTGCATTGCCAACTTGGCTCACAGGATGCAGGAGATCAAAACAGGGGAAGAGAGACCAGTCACCAATGGAGTCCCCCAGAGTTCGGTGCTAAGACTTTTTTTGTTTGGCATATACATCTCAAAAGTAAAAGGAAATACCAAAGGTCTTTGGCCGGTTAAGTATGAGATTATTGCAAGCTGGGAGCAGTTATTGAATCCCCAAATGACTTAACCATCATACAGAAAGGTTTGTCCCAAATAATAACTGGTGTCAAAATCATGACAATGCCCTCTGAGAACTGACCCAATTGTTTGGCATTTGAGAACTTGTGTGTACAGTGGCCTAACTTTTGACCAACATGTGCCCAGAGTTATAAGAAAGCCTTTCTATATTGCACAGCTTATAAACAAATTGTGACTAGATCTAGAGATGTTGTTGTCCCTGTTTATAAAGCTCTCATTAGGTCAATCATTTTGTAAAATGTCCACTTTGGCATATATCTGTCCAGCCCCATGAAACAATTGGAATACTTTCAGGGATACCTTACTAAAAGGATACAAGTCCTAAACAATAGGTCTTGCATGAACCACTTCAAAGATTTATTACTGTACTCAGTATCCTACAGAATGCTTAGAGGTGGCATGTCTGGCATACAAGCCATCTTCCGACCTAATACAGATGGACCTACTGAACATCAGCAAGTCAAATGGCAGCAGAAATACTCAGTCCAGTTATCTAAATTGAATGTTGTGGAGAGATGGATATATATCACATAAGCTACCACTGTTCCAGAACAGACTATCCATAAAAATAAAACAAAGCTCATCTATCCATATTCAAATGCAACTTGTATCTAAGGATGGGTAATAGAAAATGTACTCCAGGATTGCTCCTCATGCCACTAATGGATAGAGGCAGTTCCTAAATGCTACATCCCTTACATGGGTCCCCTCAAATTATCTATGGTATGATCACAGTTATTCTCACTAGGGCTAATACACTATTGTCAGCCATGGGATAGGTAAGACCAATCAGAGAATGTTAATTTAAGCACCAAAAAGGAATTGGCTAAGCTTAAAATGTCTTCCAAGTGAACCTATGTTGTGGTAGTAAATAGTTCTAAAAAATTCCCCTTTCTAGATCACTAAGTGCCCCTCTCACCCCCCCCCCCCCAGTCTTCAACAGCTTCCGGCACCTATGCTAATTCATCTTTGGTTTGGTTTAATGACAATTATTTGGTTATAGGCCTCTGCAGATTAGCAGTATTAGCTTCAGTCTTTATATGTGAGAAAAAATGTGATACATTTTAGTAGTCAACCAGGATGACCAAAGGATTGTGGGCACCCAAATCAGAAAAAACAGGAATATGATAGTCATCAGAACAGTTAAATATTAATGTATTTTCAGATTTGGTTTTGAGACCTGCTGATCATTAAAAAATTTTCTGTGCATTACTAAACCATTTTATTTCAGTTTAAGTGCCTATATATTTTATAATATTTAAAATAAATATGCAAAAAATTATAATAAACTACAAAAAAGTTCAGACTTCTTAAAATTTATAAATAAGTACAATTTCTTAAGTTGAAAGAACAGGCCTTATGGAATAATTGAGTTTTCAGGAATAACTGAAAACTATTCCTTGTTTCCTGTGCTGGTGACATAGACAGATAAAACTCTGACTATGGACCAGGTGACCCAAGTTCAGTTTGCAACTGGAGTGCTTGATGGCAGAGTCTGGGAGGATGGGTGTGTCTATCTCAGATGGGTGTGTCTATCCCAGAGAGGAGGGAGTGCATGTGCTCAGGGATGTATGTATGTGCTATGATCTTACTGGTGGTTACTGTGTGAAAAACATGTGGTATCTCCTGTGGGTAAGGAGGGATGTGCTGCTAATGTTAGTCCTTTCAAGAAGTGAAGTACTGAAGTTTATTGCATAATCTATCAATGGAATCTAACTGTGCATATACAAAGGGCGTAAGACCTGCCCAACTGATAACCTGATCAAGGGAGAGCAAATGGGCCAGTTGAACTGGAGGGAGCTGGTTGACTGGCAACATGGGGAAAGACGTGTTAGAAAAAAGAGGAGAGGTAGTGGCTTCCACAAGACAAGGGCCTGGAAAGAAAAGAATCACCTACTAGATATTTTCAAGGCATATTCTTGACCATACTAGGTGTGGTTAGCATATTTTAGCTAAGGTCTTGTAACAGCTACCTGGAGATAGAGCTGTCTGAAAGGTTTCCCCAGTAAAGTTCTACAACATCTAACTCCAGAGAGAGGAATACCACATTTTTCTTTATGTCTTTACTTTTGTCTGTTAGTACGATATATATGGATGCTGATATAACTGATTTAATGTCTTTAGAGTCTGCCTGTGGTCATATGGTGTCTCTCATGAAGGGAATATCATTTTAGTAAAGAACTACTCTCTCCAAATTTCGGTGATGTTCCAGGAGTTTGGCAGTTAGAACTAAAAACACATTTGAAAGTACTGAAAGCAGTTTCGCACCTCATGTGTATGGGCATGCCAATATAAAGACCTTTGTATTCCTGAAAACGAATAGTAATTAAGTTGAGAGAAACCAGAAGCAACCAGAAAGTCGACTAGATATCTGTTTTATTTGAAGAAAACACCTTTATTGAATTATCATTGGTGACATAGGTAAATTTACATTCATATAGAAGTAATCAAACTATATTAACATAACAATCATTACATTTAACATATATTGCTATATATCATATAACCTAAGCAACATTACATAAAGTACTCAATTCCTGTCTTTTTTAACAAGAAACATCTTTATTAAACCATCACTTAAGACATAAGCAATTAGACATTTATATAAATGAAAACACATCACACTGACACAATCCTAGTTGCAAGCATTTTACATCACAAACCATACCGATACACTCCCAGATACGAACATTATACATCGCTTATAATCTACCCAATGTTTTTCAGTAAAACATTACATAGCTCATAAGTCCTGCTGCCTTTTAAACTTCATTCCTCCCTTGTATGCATTGTTCCCGCAATTCCCATTTTTCCAATGTAGTTTGCTCCTCCCTTTTCTAAAGATGTCAGTTCCAGTTGTTTTATCTTTGTTACTATATTCACTACTTCTAGTATACTTGGTTTAGATTTTGATTTCTATTTCTAGTAATTACTTTTTGGTAGCCACCATTATTAGACACAGCAAGGCCTTACCATGTCTAGACAATTTTGATTCTGTAACGTAGCACCAATTTGCTTGTTCTTAATTAATTGCACAGAACTGCTGTTCCGTCAATATTTGTCCCTGGCATGCTTCTTATTGGTCCTGATGCTCACAGGTACACTGGCCTAGTATAGCCACAACTGCTTCTGGGGACTACATCAAACAAGGACAACTTGTAATGCTGCCAGTTCAAACATAAACTCAGTAAGTAAAGCCAAGTACAAGATGTACGTTATTAAATGAGGTGCTGGAACAGCAATTCCTCAAAACCACACATGCAGCTACAGTACATTGAGCAGAGAATTGTGGTGGTGGAATCCCTGATGTTCCTGTATAACTCAAATAGACAACATGAATAACTAGGCCAAAGAGAAATACTTGTGGAGGACCTACATGTGCTGTTGAAAAGAAACAGCTATACATACCTGGAGCACTTTCAGTAGATCCTCTTGGTGCTCTGTGTACCTCTGCAATGACATCTAGTACCACACTGTAGGACCTGAGGTTTCAGTGTCTCTAAGGAAGGCCAAAAACCCCTCTATCTCTGTCAAAGTTGGTTCGGCTGATGACTCTGCACCAATTGACCTAGCCTCCTCTGCCAGGTGGACAGCTCATTGTTGAGATGCGTTAATGATGTTGCTGTCCCTGCATTAGACCATTGTATATGAGCTGTCAACGTCACTGATAGCATTTGTATCCATGACCAGATCTTTCCGGGCATGGTCATGGTAGACTTGGTCAGCATCATCTAAGCCAAAGAGCCATTGGACATGCAGATGGAGGCCTTGGATGAGCACCTCATTCTAAGCATCTGAGAACTTGGCCTTCCTTGTAGGTTTGTCAGCAGACTCTTCAGCACCCCTCTTCTTAGCCTGCCATTTAGAATATTGCTCTGTAGGTAATAAAAACACTGGTATAAGTATCATGGTTGGGGGTCTCCCCAAATACCCTTCTAATAATGATTTCTCTCAAGCATGTACCAAATGCTGTCTGTGTGCCTAAGAGTCCCATATCTCTAACCAAACATTGCATCTCATGTCAGTCACATAACAGTAAGGTCCAAATTCCCCAACCCTAGTAAAATCTCATGTGCTATTAAAACATTCATGCATAACACTAATGTGATCTGCACTGTCAAAAGCAGCTTGGTACATGTGGTCGAATGAAATACACAACATACTGCAGTCAGTTTATTTAACACATAGGCATTGTAAATATAGACTGAATGACTTGCACAAGTGATCCGAGGAAATGCTGATGGTTGGGTTTCCCCTTAAGCTTCACTATCTTTTTGTCTTTCTGCATGGCAGTTACCTCTTCTACAGGTATGCCTCTCATTTCTGTCATCATCATCATCAACATCATCATCATCATCAGTCCCCTCTTCCTCATTTTCTTCATGGTGTTGAGGTGTTGCATCAACTGTCACTACCTCTCTTAATTCAGTGCTACTCTTTCAATTTTTGAAAGTCATGCCTGATTATCTCAGGTCACTAGTCTTCTTTCACTGAATCCATCAATCCATCACTTTGCTGGATGTTATTGCCTCCTCTTGCCTTCCTTATCTCACTTCAAAATGTTCCTCACCAAATTATATTCTTTTTTCTTGCTCATGTGTTCAAACCATTATAATCTGTTCTCCTTAGTCTTCTCTGCAATTGGAGCTATTTTAGCTTCATCTATAATGTTATCAATCATTCATCTGTCACACAATGAGCATCCTACTTATCTCAGGCACTTTGTCTTCATCACCTTTATCTTCCTCAACTGTTCTGCCTTTATTGCCCAGGTTTCTGTACCATACAGTAGTACTGGTCTCACCACTGTTTTGTACACCTTACTTTTCAGATTCTTTGGCATCCTTCTGTCATATCACTACCCCTGACACTCTGCGACAGTTGGCTCCTTTGATTCTAGCTTTGACCTCATTCAGACTTCCCTTCTTCTCAACCCCCCTCTCAGATTCTTGAAGCTCTTAACCTGTTCTACTATTTTACCTTCTATCTCAATTCTCAGCTTCTTCTGAACTCCACCATTTCCTGCTATGACAACTGTCTTATCTGTACGCAGTTTCATCCCACATGCCTTCAGTTTTGCATTCCATTCCCCAATCCTTTGTTGAAGTTCTTGCTCAGAGTCTGCTTGTAATGCCACATCATCTGCATACAGCAGCTTTGTTGATTTCTCTCATCAGACCTATTTGCTAATGTAGTCCATCATCAGTAGGAACAGTAGTGGGCTCAGAGCTGAACCCTGATGCACACCGATTGCCACTGGGAGCCCATCTGTGAGACCAAACACAGTTTGTATTTGAGTCATTGAGTCCTTGTCCATAGCTTGCACTAATTCTTCCAGTGTTTCTGGGACTTCAAACCACCACAAGATTGCCCAAATAAGCTTTCTTGAGACCTTGCCAAATATTTTCTCCAAGTCTAGGAATGACCAGTTGGATTCCTTTCTCATCTCTAGTTTCTTCTCAGCTGTCTCACTTCAAACATCGAGTCATCTGTGCTGCACACTGATCTGAATCTGAACTGCTCCTCTCCCATCTTACTTTCTACTACTCCAAATATTCATTAATCAAGCACCCTTTCCCAAACTTTCATGCACTGTGATAGGAGTTTGATACCTCTGTACTGCCCACAGGTATGAATGTCCCCTTTTTTCTTGCACACTGGCACTAGCATGCTTATTCTGCAGTCACCTGGGATATGCTTTTCTCTCCACCCTGCTATGAGTACCCTCAGGAGCTATTCCTCCCCATCTCATCCAGCATCTTTATCGTATCTACTGTGACCTCATCTGAGCCTGCTGATTTCCCTGACTTCATTTTCCTTAGTACTGTTCTTACTTCTTCTATGGTGGGCTCCTCTTTTTCTCTCATCATAGGCTTTGTCTAGGGTAGTACATCTTCTGTGGGGGGTTTGTCATTCAGAAGCTACTGGAAGTACTCCTTCCATCTGCTTTTGATGCCCTGTGGACTAGTAAGCAGGCTGTTGTTGGCAACCCTTATGAAGGGTGTATGATTATCTTCTTTATATTTCTGTCTTTGCCTTGAAACCTGATATAGTTTTTTGTGTCATCTACTGACTTACATTCCAGAACATGGTAGAGTGCCTCTGATGCCTTGCTGTTTGCTATTGCAACAGCTTCTTAGCCTTTTTGTTATCCAGCCAGTATTCCTTCTTAGCCTGGTCCATTTTTTTCTATCTCCCACTTTTTCATGCATTCCTTCTGTCTTTTGATGACTTTCTGGACTTCTGCATTCCACCACCAGCTTTCCTTATGCACCTTATTTCCATACCTGGCTCAGCTGCATATCTGTTCTGTAGTTCTCACACATGCTGTTTTGAGGTGCTGCCATTCTTCTTCAACTCCATCTGTCTTTTCTTCTTCTTAAGGAGCTAGAACCCTGAGTAATTCCTTGAACTATTGTGCTTTCTCTCTAGGTAACTTCCAGGTCTTCAGCCCGGTCACTGGACCTTAGAAACTTCTCTGACCACTGTTTGCAGCTGATTACAGCAACCAGTGGTTTATGCTGTGGGCCAGCTGTTGGGGATGACTTTGTAATCCCTGATTTTACCCTTTTGCTTTCCTCGCTGGAAGGAAGTCTACTTGAGTTGCATGTTGGCCACTCTTATATGTGGTCTTGTGACTATCTCTGTTTCTGAACTATGTGTTGGCTATTATCAAGCCATTTGCCAGACAGAAGTCTAGAGTGGCCTCTCTTCACCCATGGGTTCACCCATGTGGACCTAGGCAGTCCTCATATTCTGTTCTGTCTATCCCACTATGTGCATTCAAGTCACCTATTATCAACACCACTTTTTTGTTGTCCTGCTTTATCTCTTAGGTCCTGCAACTGCTGTCTGAATGCTCTCTTTTCCTCACTATCACACCCTGCTGTGAAGCATAGGCTGCAATTATGAATGCTATCCTATTAATAGGCTGGAGTTTAATTGGCACGAGTCTGTCACTAATTCTGATGACATCCCTCACTACCTTCTGAAGCTTCTCCCTCCCCGCAATTCCCACGCCATTTATAGCCTGCCCTTCTGAGTAGTACAGTCTGGATCCCAAACTAAATGGCTTTGCTGCACTGCCCTTCAACCTTGTCTGTTGGATTCTTAAGATGTCCAGCTTCCATCATGTCATCTATTTCCAAGCTGTGTGCTGTATCAGTGAACATACATTGACTGTGGTAATTCTTAGTTCACATTTAGCAGGTTGATTGGTTTTACATCCAGCATTTGCTCAACAAAGTGCTTGGCAACTCTACACTGACTGGTCAGTAGCTTGGCTGCTGGATTTATGGTGGGCACACACTGACCAATAGAGGGTCCATGGAGTAGGTTGGGTCCTTAATCGACTTACCACTGGTAAATACCTATGCCTATTTGTCAGCATTAGTCAACATGACTGAATCACCTAGAGCCACACTTTACACTAGCCTGACATATCATGCAATTTGTGATATTTATTCTCCTATCATGAGGATACTGCACACCAAAGCAGATGCCCAAAGTGGTTGATTTACACAACCCCCCCCCCCCCCACAGGGTACTTTGTACAGTCTGTGCTGCTCCCTACAGCTTCATTCTTTTTGTTGAGTTTGAGATGGAAGCACTCAGCATGTTTTTCAGAGGTGGGAGGAATCCCACAGAGACACAGACAGAACATGCAAACTCCAAACACGCATTTGCTGTTGGTCAAGACTGAACCTTGTACTTTGTGCATGCAAAGACCTTAGCTGGTCTGTGACTGTAATTATGAATGATTTACCAGAAAATCAGAAATCTTATAAGGGACAAGGCAAATATGTGAGGCAAAATTAATGATCTTTTGCAAAATCAGGTATAGTTGAGAGGTATGCTTTCTCACCCACAATGGCATATCGATATTTTTTGCTTTCACACAGAACGTACCTCACCAGCCACTTTGAGCGATCCCCACCAATATATGATCACATAGCAGGTGAAAGAAGTTGCTATATAATTTTTGGGTCTATATTAGAACACCGAACTTTCAAAATTTCAAGTGTTCTAATATCGAACCCTATTAATCGAAAATATAAAACATCGAACATACAGCTGTTCCAAAACCCATACACACAACACAAGCACACCAAACAAACAGCAATCCACACACATACACCTAAACTCTTACACCTAACCCTACACTAAACTATACATACACCACTAACTATCCACTTACCTTAACCTAAACCCTAACACTAAGGTCCGTCATTATCTCACAGTCACCTCACCTGCGCCCTAACCTTAACTCACCTACCACACCCTAATCCTCACGTCCACACAATTGCACACTTACCTGACCCGTGCCCTAACCCTAACTCACCTAACCCGCCCTAACCATCACGTCCACACAATCGCACACTTACCTGAACATGACCTATAACATTCCACCACATCGCTGAAAATACCGAAGCAACAGAAACGGACAACTGAATTCTTTCCATAGGAAAAAATTTGGTTTTCTGTTTCTTCGATATTTTCAGCGTTTGCTGAAAACGGGTCGATATTAGAACACTCGAAATTTTGAAAGTTTGGTGTTCAAATATAGACCTTAATTTTCAGCTGCTGCTGTCTTTCACAAAAATGCCTAGCCTGATCACTCTATTAAAAATTTAGTCTAAATAAATGAACTGATCACTTCTGTAGGCAGTGTATATTGTTACCACTGCTGAAGGATACAACTGCTGTCTGAAAAAGAAAAAAAAACATCTATGAAAATCAGGAGTATCTGCTCTTGTTAAAATTCCAGGCAGTCATTGACATCAGTCACTCTGAGCAACCAATCTCTAGAACTTACCTCAGTCTTCATTCATTTATTCATTCATTCATTCATTCATTACTGGCTTTACCCTAATCATGTTCATACAGTGACCCTGTTTAGGAAAAAGCACTTAAATGAATGGTTTACTTCTCCCTTGACAACAGCAGCTTTTGTGGGGTCCCCATACAGTCGTAATGACCTGGGAGCTCCCCCATAGCCACATGGATTTTAGGTGCCTGATACTAGCTGTGTTGATAACTCTGTCCTTTAAGGCATACTAAACCCATTTCGAAATGCAGCACCAGAATGTTCACTATCATAGACAGGCAATGCCTGTAAGAGGAATTTTACTGCCTTACAACATATTATCATGGCACCCAGCCAGAACAGTTATTCACCTACCATCTATGCAGCTACCTAAACAACCCCCCATACATTAGTATTCCATTTGATCTCCCCTCTGTAAGGTCTACAGATATTCCTTTATTATTCTGTTGTGACACAGCAGTGTGGGGAGCCTGAAGTGGGGAAGTAGACCAGGAGTACGAAAATCTCATGGGTGAATGTATGTTAGACATGATGCTAAAATGAATGTCAGTGATACTGGAACTTGTTGAATGTTCTAAATGCCTTGGCTATCTGAGACTTGTCTGTACTGTATCTGGTTAATTCAGAGGTCCTGTAGCCTACCAAACATTCCAGAGGGGTATTTAGCAGTTAAATTGTTCCACTACAAATGCTTTTGGTTAACCCTGTGCTGCTGGAATGATTCCCCCCACTGATTTTTACTAAATTTAGTATGTACCTTGTCATCGCATATATTAAGAGACTCATGATTTTGTTGATAATTAACCCACCAACTGTCAAATCTTCCTGTACCTCAGCCTTCACATGCTCTTGTTTTCCTTACACCATTACTGCAGTAGGAAACTATTTTACTACATGACAATATTTTAATATAAAATGGGTTAGTCTGCCTTTGGTTATTAAAGAAATGTATCCACATATTCACTTATTTTTGATGTTTTTATTTAAATCCAATGGAATATGCTGAGTTATCCATAACCTTAGAAGTCTCATGGCATTACCAGTTCCAGATATCTGCCTTCTGAAAGAAGTCAATATCTATGCAGCTCTATCCCTTTTATTACAGGTCTTCATGAATGTAAAAGATGGCACCAGCATGTTTCATTCATGGAAGTCCATTGGGCCACTGTTTTATGTCTTCTGGTACAGGAATTCCTTTATTACATCTTGTATTAGTAATGCACTGCTCCCTAACTATATTGGCGATGTACTGTTCTCTAACTATATTGGTGTACACTGCTGCCTAACTATACTAGTAATGTACTGTTTTCTAACTATATTGGTGTACACTGCTGCCCAACTCTACTAGTAATGTTATGTTCTCTAACTATATTGGCGTGCACTGCTGCCTAACTATACTAGTAATGTACTGTTTTCTAACTATATTGGTGTACATTGTTGCCTAACTATACTAGTAATGTACTGTTCTCTAACTATATTGGTGTACACTGCTGCCTAAGTATACTAGTAATGTACTGTTTTCTAACTATATTGGTGTACACTGCTGCCTAACTATACTAGTAATGCACAGTTCTCTAACTATATTGGTGTACACTGCTGCCTAAGTATACTAGTAATGTACTGTTTTCTAACTATATTGGTGTACACTGCTGCCTAACTATACTAGTAATGCACAGTTCTCTAACTATATTGGTGTACACTGCTGCCTAACTATACTAGTAATGTATTCTCTAACTATGTTGGTGTACACTGCTGCCTAACTATACTAGTAATGTATTCTCTAACTATGTTGGTGTACACTGCTGCCTAAGTATACTAGTAATGTTCTGCTCTCTTACTATGTTGGTGTGCACTGCTGCATAACTATACTAGTAATGTATTCTCTAACTATGTTGGCGTACACTGCTGCCTAACTCTACTAGTAATGTTCTGCTCTCTTACTATGTTGGTATACACTGCTGCCTAACTATACTAGTAATGTATTCTCTAACTATGTTAGTGTACACTGCTGCCTAACTATACTAGTAATGTTCTGCTCTCTTACTATGTTGGTGTACACTGCTACTTAACTATACTATTAATGTATTCTCTAACTATGTTGGTGTACACTGCTGCCTAACTATACTAATAATGTTCTGCTCTCTTACTATGTTGGTGTACACTGCTGCCTAACTATATTAGTAATGTAATGTTTTCTAACTATATTGGTGTACACTGCTGCCTAACTATACTAGTAATGTACTGTGATCTAATTATATTGGTGTACACTGCTGCCTAACTATACTAGTAATGTACTGTTCTCTATATTGGTGTGCACTGCTGCCTAACTATACTAGTAATTTACTGTTCTCTAACTATATTGGTGTATACTGCTGCCTAACTATACTAGTACTGTACTGTTTCCTAACTATATTGGTGTACACTGCTGCCTAACTATACTAGTAATGCACTGTTGTCTAACTATATTGGTGTGCCATGCTGTCTAACTATGTTAGTAGAGCACTGTTCACTAAACACTGCTGCATAACCATATTAGTAATGTTCTGCTCTCTAACCATATTGGTGTACACTGCTGCCTACATATACTAGTAATGTACTGCTCTCTAACTATGTTGGTGTACACTGCTGCCTAACTATACTAGTAATGTACTGTTCTCTAACCATATTGGTGTACACTGCTGCCTACATATACTAGTAATGTACTGCTCTCTAACTATGTTGGTGTACACTTCTGCCTAACTATACTAGTAATGCACTGTTCTCTAACTATATTGGTGTACACTGCTGCCTTACTATACTAGTAATGTACTGCTGTCTAACTATGTTGGTGTACACTGCTGCCTAACTATACTAGTAATGTACTGCTCTCTAACTATGTTGGTGTACACTGCTGCCTAACTATGTTGGTTATGTACGTCTCTCTAACTATATTGATAATTCAGACCTCTCTGGCTACACTGAAGATGCATTCTACTGGTTTGCTCTGCTGTCTATATTCATGGTTCATGTTCTCCATATTAGCGATGCATCTGCTGTCTAACTATATTCATGGTTCATGTTCTCCATATTAGCGATGCATTACTGTCTAACTATTTTTGTGATGTATTATTCTTTAACTATATTGGTGATGCACTATTATCTGATTATGTTGGTGTTCACTTCTTTCAAACTATATTGTGCGCACTTCCTTCTAACTATATTGGTGATGCTGTGTTCTCAAACTATACTGATGTTTGCTGCTCTCTTACTATACTGGCAATGCACTACCCTCTAATTGTATTGTGGCATATGGATTAATATGCTTTAGTACATTAGATGAAACATCAATATCTCTGAATTTAAGAAGGTGCTTTGCATTACACTGCCATTAGAATGCATGTCTGCTGCAAGAGCTTCTCTCAAGTTTTGTTCTTTAAATAATTAAATTTCTTTTTCATATGGAAATTTCACTATTTTTCCCAGGTCTTTCATTCCTTTAAATATGCTATCACAAGACAAGTGGTTGCTCTTAAACCTATCTGCAAGTGTATTTATCAGATTTGTTTTCATGATACACATACCCTTATGCTTCTGTATTTCTGTATAACAATTGCAGATATGTCTTATTCACAACACTGTTTATTTTCTGCGTTTGATCATTCACATATAATACAATGACATTGGTTTCATAATATTTTTTATTTTGATATTTTGTTACTATATCACTCTTAGTTATGCTTTTGTTTTGTGCTAGCAATTAGTTAATGCTTTAGCAGATTGTTTATGCTGTCTAATAGGACCTCAAACAATGTATTACTTTAACTTATTCATGTATTGTATATTACCTTATGTACATGGAATTTGTTTTATAAATTCTCTTACATTCTTTCATCACTGCTTGCAATTTTCCAGAGTTTTTCTTGTCAGGCATCTATTGAAAATGGGTCAAAACCCAGTTGTATAACTTGGATAACTCATAGGTTCATAGGTGCATAGGTTCATAGGTAGGTGCTAGGCTATCGGCCCTAGGGCCCATACAAGCCTAGCCAAAAAATGTACCCTGGCTTTTTCCACCCAAGAAAATTATTTTCCTGTACCCCTATCAAGCAGAGCCACAGAAGTGATCCCCGGGGTGAATTTCCCATTTCCCATCCAATCATCAAGATTTTTCTTGAAGAGTGCTAATAAGGAGCTCTGTTTGACATCGATAGGTAGTCTGTTCCAGAGTATGGGAAGTCTCTGGGACAGGAATCTATCCCTCCAGCATGTTCTGTTTATTGTGGTGACAAGGTTTAGGTCCCTAGAGCGTGTAGCTCGGAGGGATTGGGATTTCTTTAAGTGGAGCATGTCCAACAGCTCTGGGTTTGACATAGCTTTGTATGTTAGGCAGAGATCACCCCTGAGTAGGCGATATGCGATGGAGTAAAGCTGTAGTTTTTTTAGATGGTCTGCATAGGGCATCTGTTTGAGGCCAGTAATCCTCTTTGTGAGGTATTTCTGTGGTCTTTCCAGTTGTTGTAGATGTCTTGTGAGGTACATACCAAAAGGGGCGTTGTACTCTATAATGGATCTAATGAGTGATGAGTAGAGGGGAACAATGACCTCTTTTTTTCTGGATGAAAATCCTTTTGTGATGAGATGAGCCACGTAGAAGGATTTCCTGACCACTGTGGCGATGTGATTATCAAAGGAGAGACTACTGTCCACCTGTGTCCCAAGGTCTCTTATCACATTTTCGGCATTAAGTAGACTACTATGTGGTAGTTCATGGGTACAGAGTTTTTACCAAAGGGGATGACAATACACTTTTTGGCATTGAGCTTCAGTCCATGGCTTTGACACCATGTTTCTGTCTCAGTGAGGCCCTTTTGTAGTTTGTCCACATCGTTAGGAGTTTCAATTATGGCTCCTAGTTTGCAGTCAGCTGCAAACTTTGTTAGCCAAAGACCTTCCGTGTTGGCCTGCACTTCAGAGAAGTAGACACCAAACAGGAGAGGACCCAGGACTGAACCCTGTGGTACTCCACTTGTCACTGGTCTGATGTCGGATTTGGAATCCGCTACTTTCACAGTGTGGGTTCTGTCCGTGAGACAGTTGACAACCCATCTTGTGACATAGGGATTTATACTTAGTTTAGTGAGTTATCTATAATTCCAGAGTGGAGGATGGTGTCGAAAGCCCTGGTGAGATCTAGATAAGCTATGTGAACCATTTTACCCTCATCTATGGCTTTGGTGACTGCTTCAAAGAAGTCAATCAGGTTTAGGAGACATGATCTGCCTTTTACAAATCCAAACTGGGTAGGCTCCAGATTTGGAGATTACCAATGTCTTTGTTTATGAGTTCCACGATGATACGTTCCATGGCCTTGCAGACCAGGCTCATCAGGCTAATGGGGCGGTAGTTCCCGGGGTCTGTCATGGCTCCCCCTTTGTGGAGTGGGATAACCGTCACAGTGCGCCATTCAGTGGGTACAAAGCCTGAGGTGAGGCTATGGTTGAACATGGTACTTAGGTAGGGTGCCAGTTCATTCTGTAGTTCGTGTAGAACGCAGCCTGGGATATTGTCAAGTCCCATGGATGCTGTGTTCTTGGCTTTGGAGAGTGTGTTTTTTACCTGTGCAGCCATGATTATAGGAACTTTGCATTCTTCTGGTATAGAGATGGGCCCTCTAGGGGGTGAGAGGGGGGTAAAGTTAGCACTGAACCTATCTGCTAGGATGTTGGCAATATCAGTTGGTTCTGTATATTTAGTGCCATTGTGCTGTAACTCAGAGCAGATCTGAGTGTTCCCATTTAGATTCTTGACATAGCTATAAAATGCTTTGTGGTTGTCTTTAGAGTCAGTGGCAATTTTGTTTTCGTAACTAGTTTTGGAGGATTTTATGAGGGATCTCAGCTTCTTACTGAGATTGACCAGGGAGTTCCTCCAGTCATGGGATTTTACTCTTTTTTGCAACACTTTCTTTCTTCTGTTGTAGAGTTTGTTTATGGCAGAGGACAATGACATTGGTCCTGTTCATCAAATGACTCAGGTCCTGTTCTCCAAGTCTACCAAATTAGGCTACACTGCACAGACTATGCTTTCTGAATCCTTGGTCCCAAACTGTGGGAATCGTTTCCTTCTTTTTTTTTTTAAGACTATTCCTCTTACCCCATTTTCTGATCAGAAATAAAAACACAAGACTCAAGGAAAATGCAACTGCTCTCCCTCTGGCCATAAAATTTAACCTCTTCCTACCCTTTTTATGTCTGCATACCTTGCTCTGTCTCTTCTTTTCATTGTTATTCTGCCAGCATCCCAGCTTTGGTAGACACTCTGCATATTATGCATGTATATATATATATATATATATATATATATATATATATATATATATATATATATAGAGAGAGAGAGAGAAAGAGAGAGAGAGAGAGATTTGTCAGTCATTGTTATATAATATGATGTAACTATTGCCTTTATGCCTTCAAGCCAATTCTGATATTCGTATCATATATAATGGGCTGGATTCACAAAGGTTTGCACGGAGTCTAAGAGTAGAGTAAGACTCCATGCAGCCAGGATGTCCGCTGAGCGATCCAGGAACAGCCGGTAGGGGTGTGCAACAGAGCTCCTAAAACGAGTCTTACACGGACAGGGCTTGGATATGCAAATTACCTCAATTGCAGGCGAAAGCTATGCAAATGAGGTAAATTTGCGATCCAGGAAACCTGAACCTGTCCCAGTAAGAGTAGTGTTATTTGCAGAAATGTACTCCGTTGACAACTGAGTATGGTTCTGCAAATAGCAAAACGGTGCCGTGACAGCTCCAAAAAAAGGATGCATCCAGTTGAGGAAGCATGCCAATGGTCAAAAATATGGCCATTGGCAATGTTACCAAACAAGAAAAATCAGAGAGTAGCAGTTCGTAGTACGTCCTGGAAATCACTCAGTGAAACAGATGCTTGCAAAAGTTACTTGAACGCAAGTTTATTGTTTAAAATAAGAGCGTTTTCGCTGTCAAAGCAAAAGGCAGCTTCTTCAGAACATGAATAAAACAATTTGGCGCCAAGGCTTGCATTTAAAAAGACAAAGCGTGTCATAGTGACATCACTGCTTCATCAACAATTTAATTAAATTTAATTTAAAGGCGCACTGATGTCCTACTTGGATACAAAATTCAGATAAGCAACAAGTATAACTAGCTCTTATAATTAACTCATAAAAGCAATATAAAACACATATAAAAAATATATGAAAAATAACAAACATTATCTTGTGTCACAAAAACAAGATGGAATTAAACATTGAAAAGAGAAAAGTTTTGTTATGTTGGCAAATATATACCATCATCAGTAATGAAAACGGGTTGTTTGTCAAGGAACAGTCATAATAAAAAATCCCTCCAAAACATTATATAAACAATATTGTATAAAAATATATTATATAATAATAAGATAGTTTAAAACTATCTAATTTGTAACTTTGTCATATGACCAAATAGCCCCTCAAGTATAGAAAATGAATGTAAAGTATCAAAAAAGCCCGGTATCATGGTATATATTAATCTGTACAAAAAGCTCTATTTAATGTAACTTCTCATTTTTAATAGTACTGAGATATTACAATTTTCATTGAGGCCAGGGCGGTGAAAGGCGTTAAGCCTAATCTGCCATTCCAGTTCATGAAGTTCAAGTAACAAAGACAAAGGGCCCCCTCTAATACTCGGGGGTACGTGGTCGATTCCCATAAATAAAAATTTGTGATCAGGAAATTTTTCAATATGCCTAGCTAGGGCATTTTCCTGTTTGTTTGTCCTGATGGCATAGACGTGTTCGTAAATACGTTGACGTAATTTACGATCCGTCTTGCCTATATAGAAGGCAGGACAAATATCACAGAAAGCTCCATAGATGACTGATTTTGTATTACAGTTGATTGTGTGTCGTATATGATATTTGCTATCATTCACTGTAAAAGAAGCCCCTGATTTTAAACAGTGACACCAATTACAAGAGCCACATGTTATAGAGCCCTTTGTCTTTGTTACTTGAACTTCATGAACTGGAATGGCAGATTAGGCTTAACGCCTTTCACCGCCCTGGCCTCAATGAAAATTGTAATATCTCAGTACTATTAAAAATGAGAAGTTACATTAAATAGAGCTTTTTGTACAGATTAATATATACCATGATACCGGGCTTTTTTGATACTTTACATTCATTTTCTATACTTGAGGGGCTATTTGGTCATATGACAAAGTTACAAATTAGATAGTTTTAAACTATCTTATTATTATATAATATATTTTTATACAATATTGTTTATATAATGTTTTGGAGGGATTTTTTATTATGACTGTTCCTTGACAAACAACCCGTTTTTCATTACTGATGATGGTATATATTTGCCAACATAACAAAACTTTTCTCTTTTCAATGTTTAATTCCATCTTGTTTTTGTGACACAAGATAATGTTTGTTATTTTTCATATATTTTTTATATGTGTTTTATATTGCTTTTATGAGTTAATTATAAGAGCTAGTTATACTTGTTGCTTATCTGAATTTTGTATCCAAGTAGGACATCAGTGCGCCTTTAAATTAAATTTAATTAAATTGTGGATGAAGCAGTGATGTCACTATGACACGCTTTGTTTTTTAAATGCAAGCCTTGGCGCCAAATTGTTTTATTCATGTTCTGAAGAAGCTGCCTTTTGCTTTGACAGCGAAAACGCTCTTATTTTAAACAATAAACTTGCGTTCAAGTAACTTTTGCAAGCATCTGTTTCACTGAGTGATTTCCAGGACGTACTACGAACTGCTACTCTCTGATTTTTCTTGTTTGGTTTTATTGCCGTTTTTTTCCCCAGTTTGTCTTTGTCCTATGGCTTCGGGGAGTATGAGCAGCCCTAGTACACCTTCAATCTTCCAGTCGGAAGGTGCTCAACCGGATGATAATCATCAGAACTCATGCTCGGACACAAACAGGTTGCTTTTGATACTTTCACAAAAAATAGACGCGCTGCATACTCGGATGGATGCTTATGAGAACAACAACTCTACTAACACTTTACCGAACAGCATACCAGCTGGCCAGCGATTTCCAAGTGGCCCATCTACTTCCAACATCATGGACCAGGGTGAACAATCCCGTTTACCAGTATTGCCCATTTCAGAAGGGGGAGATAGACTCCTGGTGATTGGAGAACAACAGAGTGCCAATGGCAACAACAGGGAGCTCATTGGCGTTCCATCGATCTCTCAGTGGATTAATAACCTTGAAGCGTTCTCGTTTCCCGGGGTGACTGGTATGGAACGACCGGCTCTAATGGGTGAGTCTAACTCTTTTGACACCATCTTAAACAACCTTAAACAGCTTGATGTTAAAATGGTTAAATTAAAGAAATTACAGCTGGAAGTCTCTTACTTCCAGCAATGTCTAAACGAGAATATAGTTCCCAAAGGTCTTCGTTCTTCTTTTACCCCGTCGGGTTTGATCCAGGGGCCTGATTTCTTGACTGACTTGGTTACACTTTTTTCAAGACAAGGTGCTCAACTCTTGGAACTGCTAATAAAACACTATTCCCTTAACATCAATTTTCTGACGGATGAAATCAAACTGCTTGATAACACTATCAAAATGGACATGAACTTCATGCGTTTTAAATTTGACTATGACCGGACTTTCATAAGCATTGAGGGGCTTATGTCTAAATTAAAGCAGAATAAAGTCAAAAAACTAAACAGGGACAGGGACGCTTACAGCCATCAACGCGCATTTCCCAAATTACAGACTGCGCCCACCCCTGGCCTTGATAGCCTTGACAGGTTTGATTCTGACGTGGTCCCTTCTGCTTCAGGTAATCAACCTGCTGACTTCAATCAACATGGAGCTAACACCCAAAGAACTGATAGGCAAAATGGAAAGTTTCCTAATCACAATGCTAAACCCAGGAACAATAATTCCAGTCCAAATTTTGGTAACAATAATAATTTTTTAGGACAACTTCCACAACGTCCATATCAGACGAGGAGCAGAACTCGGAACAATTAACTCCGATGCACATTAATTTAGAGTGTGCCAACAGCGTGAGTTCACCTTTATGTATTCAATTCAATCAAAAAGGTGATTTCAAAATATACAACTTCTCTGATGTAATGCTATCACCAGAACTTATCGAAATTATGTCCCGAGGCAACACATTTGTGCCCAGTTCTGGATGTGACATTACTAAAACTATCCTGGACTTAAAATGTTATACCAGGAAGTTGAACTTGGACGTGCTATTTAATAATTCCATTGCTTTACCCAGGGTTGAGTTGAAAGTCCCGAGTACCTTCAACCCCCCATTACATCCTGGGTTAAAGTTATTTGAAAATATTTGTGAATTAGACATTAGAGACTTGACTAATTCAAATAATGTACCAAAGGCTTATCCATATCATAACATTACTATGGAACAGAGAAGGGCATTGTCTGACTTTAAACTTCTACCAGTCAGGGTAATAAAACCTGATAAAGGGGGTGGACTGGTGATTTTCAACAACAGTATGTACAATGAAAAAATGCTTTGTGTTTTGAATACACCAGCATACTGCCCTTCTTCTATTAGTGAAATGAATGGTGTACATAGGAGAATTAGGGGTTACCTCAGAGACATGTATCTGGAAGGTAGAATTGACATGGAATTGTATAACTTCTTAGACATAGTTTTCCCAAAAGTCCCTATGATGTTTGGCATCCCTAAGATACATAAGAATCTAGAGAACCCACCCATGAGGGCTCTAATAGATGGTAGATTTTCTATGACTTATAACAGTTCTAAACTGATTGATCACATTCTGTTAAAATACTTAAAGAACATCCCCTCCATCTGTAAAGATTCATGGACCTTCCTGAGTAGTATAGATAGTATTGTTTACAACCCTGAATTCAATTTTCTTACAATAGATGTGGTTGACTTATACACATCAATACCCCACCAGGAAGCTACCGAGTGGGTAGGGCTAAAATTGAAAGATCTGGGTGCCACACAAAATGAAATCAGTATTGTTACAGAACTACTTGACATTGTTCTTGATTCTAATTTTTTCATTTTTAATGAAAAAATTTTCTTACAGAAACAAGGTATAGCCATGGGCTCCCCTTGTGGGGCCAGTGTGGCTAACATCTTTATGGCCTTTTGGGAATCTAAGTTTATTCTACCAAACCCCTCCTTTAAGGATCAGATTCACTTTTACACCCGATATCTGGATGATATTTTCATCTTGTTTAAAGGAAATAATGAGGAAGCGGACTCCTTAGTAGAATTTATGAACTGCACTACCACCTTTCTGAAATTTACATCAACTTTTTCAGATAAGGTCATCGACTACTTAGACGTCAAGCTTAGTAAAGATGACATCGGTAAAATGTACTTTTCCAAAGTGTTTAGGAAACCCACACATTGCAATTCCCTTTTACACTATTCTAGTCAGCATCCTTTCAAACAAAAGAGGGCCACAGTTAAAGGCCAGTTTGTTAGGGCAGTACGTATGTGTAACTCTGATTTAGCCTTTAGCGAAGAATGTCTGTTTCTCAAGAGTCAATTCTCAAATAGAGGTTATCCGACCTCATTGATTGAGGAAATTATTATTGAAATTGAAGTAAAAAAAGCTAGAGGTATTTTTAAACCTCTTCTTAAACTTAAGGTAGATCAACCATTGAATCTAGTTGAACACACACAAGTAAGCGTTGACCAACTTTCACCACCGAGTCATACTACATCTGAATATTTGGTTAAATGTAACTTAGTGTCTAGCTTTATTACTGCTTTTAGCAATGACACAGGGAGAATTTGTAAAATTTTAAATAAGAACTGGGATTTGATCAGGAATGATACTGACCTCTTCGAAAAATTGGGCCCATTTCCTAGGGTGGTTTTCAGAAAAGGAAGGAACCTTAAAGAGCTTTTGCAATTTAGACATGAACCTAGTTTTATAAGATGTAAGGGCTCTATAACATGTGGCTCTTGTAATTGGTGTCACTGTTTAAAATCAGGGGCTTCTTTTACAGTGAATGATAGCAAATATCATATTCGACACACAATCAACTGTAATACAAAATCAGTCATCTATGGAGCTTTCTGTGATATTTGTCCTGCCTTCTATATAGGCAAGACGGATCGCAAACTACGCCAACGTATTTACGAACACGTCTATGCCATCAGGACAAACAAACAGGAAAATGCCCTAGCTAGGCATATTGAAAAATTTCCTGATCACAAATTTTTATTTATGGGAATCGACCACGTACCCCCGAGTATTAGAGGGGGCCCTTTGTCTTTGTTACTTGAACTTCATGAACTGGAATGGCAGATTAAGCTTAACGCCTTTCACCGCCCTGGCCTCAATGAAAATTGTAATATCTCAGTACTATTAAAAATGAGAAGTTACATTAAATAGAGCTTTTTGTACAGATTAATATATACCATGATACCGGGCTTTTTTGATACTTTACATTCATTTTCTATACTTGAGGGGCTATTTGGTCATATGACAAAGTTACAAATTAGATAGTTTTAAACTATCTTATTATTATATAATATATTTTTATACAATATTGTTTATATAATGTTTTGGAGGGATTTTTTATTATGACTGTTCCTTGACAAACAACCCGTTTTTCATTACTGATGATGGTATATATTTGCCAACATAACAAAACTTTTCTCTTTTCAATGTTTAATTCCATCTTGTTTTTGTGACACAAGATAATGTTTGTTATTTTTCATATATTTTTTATATGTGTTTTATATTGCTTTTATGAGTTAATTATAAGAGCTAGTTATACTTGTTGCTTATCTGAATTTTGTATCCAAGTAGGACATCAGTGCGCCTTTAAATTAAATTTAATTAAATTGTTGATGAAGCAGTGATGTCACTATGACACGCTTTGTCTTTTTAAATGCAAGCCTTGGCGCCAAATTGTTTTATTCATGTTCTGAAGAAGCTGCCTTTTGCTTTGACAGCGAAAACGCTCTTATTTTAAACAATAAACTTGCGTTCAAGTAACTTTTGCAAGCATCTGTTTCACTGAGTGATTTCCAGGACGTACTACGAACTGCTACTCTCTGATTTTTCTTGTTTGGTTTTATTGCCGTTTTTTTCCCCAGTTTGTCTTTGTCCATTGGCAATGTTCACCGATGCAAAATAAAAATAATTTTTTTTTTTTTATCCTGATCTCCGGTGTTTAAGAGTAGCACAGCGCCGCGCAAATGCACTGCGCTCTAAAAAGCAGAAAACCAATAATTAAAATCCACAAATGTGGATTTTATTGTAATTCTTAATTTATAATGCAAGGGAATGGCAGGCTGAAGACAACATGGCTACCGAGTAGAGGTTGCTAAGGGGGGAAGCTCAGTCTAAGAGATGTAACCAAGCATTAGTAGGCAATCCTACGCAAATGAGGGTTAGGATAGTGAATCCCACATTTACATAGCACATGAGCACAGTCAGTGGAGTGTAGGAGTAGGATAAGGGGAGTAACAGAGTAGAAGATAGGTGACATCACGAGGGGGGTATGTATGAAAGAAGTGAAGCTCATTGGAGCAGAGTGGCATGTGTCTGCTGTCAGTTACACATCACTGGAAGAGGTGTGTCAACAGGTAGCCTAGCTAAAGGCAAGAAATTGAAGGTGTATGTCGTGGATAACACTAACATTTCTTGTTGAAGTGCCTGCAACGTGTATGTGCGCGGGTGCGTGCCTGTACATCCGAGTAAGACTGTGTGCGCACGTGTTAGCAAGAATAAGCAAGTTTTATTCTGTGTAAGCATGTGTGCACGTGTGTGAGCTGGTGTGAGTGTGTTTGCGCTTGTGTGCGCGGCACTGCCCACCTGAGGAAACAGAAAGGAAAAAGGAAGCACAACAAATAGTAGGAAGTTAACCAGGGAGTACTAGCAGAGCTAGCAGGGGAAAACAATCAGAATCAGGCAATTACACAGGCAGTACACTAGCCCAGCCCAGCCCAGCACTTAAAACTCTGCAAACAACATTCCACTATGTTTCTCTCAAGAGGCACTGCAACACTGCAGTAAGCTAATAGAAGTGAAAACTGAAAAAGCTTTACTGAGACAAAGAAATGTTAGGGGCTGCCATTGCTGTTATAAGACGACATATGCAACATGCTGAGGGTGGTGACAATGCGAATGCTGCTGGACAACCCACAGTGAGGAGACAGAGAAGAGTGTACAGGCCCAGGGTAACCTATCAGGGGCTACATGAGCTGGAGATAGTGGAGCGCTATAGAGTGGACAGAGACCTCTTGCAGCAAATTGTTGAGCTGTGCAGGCCACGCCTCACACACAGAACCAACAGAGAGGAACCCATCCCAGTGGAAACCAAGGTATGTGTTGGCCTAAGAATATTAGCAACAGGTAGCTTCCAGAGACCAACTGGTGATATGATGGGGATATCACAGGCATCAGCATCCAGGGTACTGCACCAGTTCCTGGATGCCATGTCAGCACATGTCGGTGATCATGGATATTTCCCCAATTTCCGTGAGGTATTGGCCAGCAATATATGTCTCTTCCAGCAAATAGCGGAATACCCTGAGGTAGTGGGTGCAATAGACTGCACGCACATATGCATCAAAACACCAGCCGGTGAGTGGGGTAGGGTCTACTTCAACCGCAAGGGCTTCCCCTCCATCAACTGCCAGGTCATGTGTGATGCCCAGGGCATAATACTGAATGTGTGTGCTGGCTGCCCTGGAAGCTACCATGATTTCCATATCTGGCATCTGACACAGCTGTACCAGACATTTGCCAATGGGGACATCCCCCATGGTCACTTAGTGGGGGATGCTGGCTATGCACTGGAGCCGTGGCTGATGACACCCATCAGAAACGCACACACACCTGAACAGGAACGCCATAATGAGGCACACGCACAAACACGAAATGTAATCGAGCGTGTGTTTGGTCTGCTCAAGTCACGGTTCCAGTGCCTGGACACATCTGGTGGAGCCTTGCAGTACTCATTAACTACATGTACCCAAATTATCACGGTATGTGCTATGCTACATAATATGTTCCTGCGAAAACCGCTGCATTAGGAGCAGCATAGGCCTGGGCCAAACAACCCCCCACCATTGCCAAGGCCATCACAGGCAGAGCGTGACTCGGAGGAGGAACAACCTGAGCCTGCCCCAGTAGGCTGAAGGAGGAGTGCCCAGTATGCTTTGGCCTTGGCAAAGGGGCAACGCATAGCACATACACTGGCTCAGTAGGAACCCTGCAAATGATACCTCTCTCTGACTCGCACATACAGTAAAAGGGATGCCTAACTTGACACTACCTGTTTCCAAACATGTATAGGGAGTGCAGTATGTGCATCCGACATAGGCAGCCCTGCAGCACCACCTGAGGCATGATTGCCATGTGTTAAGCAATATAAAGCAGTGCTAAACAGCTTTCACCACCATTTAGTATATGTAAAGCAATTGCACACACTAACACTAGCACAACTGTGGTCAATGTTGAGCAATATTGGGCAACGTTCAGCAATGTTGGTTAACGTTGAGCAATGTTGGACAAGCCTGGTCTACGTTGGGCATAGCTGAACAAAAGCCAACATGCTCATATTTGCTCTACTGGCCCTTAAGCTGTCTGGTCTGCTCAGAATGAAAATATAAAGCAGTGACAGGCCTCAAACCCAGGATACTGTGCACTACAGTCATAGTACTGAACCACTAAATCATGACAGTATTTCACTGGTCAGCCTGTATGAAGAAATGTTGCTAAGTCTATGCAAAGTATCTCATGGAAACCCTGCAGGCACAGCATAATCCATGTCGAGTTATGACACAAAGATGAGCCCTGCAGTAAGAATAGAACCTGAATTTCAACACAGATATAGAATAAATGTTAATAATGATCATGTTCACACACATCAACAAATGTAGTGGACTTCAGACAGCAACATACTGAAAGGTCACACTAGGCATGCTCACACACTTGAATAAATGAGACAAATGTCAGGCAACAAAACACTGAATGGACAGACTGGGCATGCTCACACACTTAGGCCATGTCTGAGTACAGCAGTGGGCCACACATATCCGGCAGTTGCATGTGTTAACCCAGGAACCTCTCACTATTCACCAGTCCGCCTTGTGCACACAGTTATATGACAACAGACACATATATAATATATTGGAACCCTGTCATAATAAAATATGATCTGCAGATACTTAGGTTGTTCGTAGAAAGTGGGAAAGCAAAGAAGATAAAAAACCTGCAATCAGTATCATCAATAAACAATGTGCATCCTGAACATTACCATAGGTGCATAGGTTGATACTAGGCTATCTGCCCTAAGGCATTTATAAGCCTAGCCAGAGTGTGTTTGGCTTTTGCAGCCCTGTTAGATTAGTAGACTGTGCCTGTGAATAGTAGGTCACACAAGATAGGCCTTTTACATTTAGTTTATTGTGCCTCTGTCTAGCAGGGACCCAGGAGAGATCCCAGGGGTAAACATACGATCACCCATCCACTCATCAAGATGTCTCCTGTAGGGGGTCAGTGGGGGCTCTGCCTATGCGGGACTGGGATCCCATTCCAGAGTGAGGGGAGCCTCTGGGATATGAATGTGTCCCTCCAGCATGTCCTATTAATATCTGCGCTGAGGTGTAAGTCCCTGGAGCATGTAGCTCTAAGGGATCCGGATATCCTGAGGTGGAGCATGTCCATTAATACTGTGTTGGACATGGCTGTAAACAACAGGCACAGATTGCATCCAAGTAGGCGGTAAAAGACTGAGTAGAGCTGGAGTTACTTTAGGCGAACTGCACAGTGCATCTGTGTGAGTCCCTAGATCCACTTGGTGAGGTACTTTTGTGGCCATTACAGTTGCTGCAGGTGTCGGGTAAGGTACATCCCAAATGGGGCATTGTATCCAATCATGGGCCTGATGAGTATAGGGGCACAATGACTTTACTTGATCTAGATGTGAAACCTTTTGGGATAAGGTGGGCTATATAGAAGGACTGTCTAACCACTTTGGCAATGTGATTGTCAAAGGCAAGATTACTAACTACTTGTGTCCCCAAATCCCTAACAACTTCTACCGTACTTAATGTATTAACACCTATGTGGTAATGTGTGGGCACTTTGTTATTCACAAAGGGGATGACTATGCATTTAATGGCATTTAGCTGTAGGCCATGGCTCTGGCACCAGTTATGCATCTCTGTGAGACCCGTTTGGAGGATGCTTGTGCCTGCTGGAGAGTCAAATATGGCACCCAGTTTGCAGTCATCTGCAAACATGGTCAGCCATATTCCTCCTGTGTTAGCCTGTACATCAGAGAAATATATACTGAACAAGAGAGGTCCCAGGACTGAGCCTTGTGGGACACCATGTGTAACTGGTGTAGAGTCAGACATGGCACCAGCAATACTTACCATGTGGGTGCTATCCCTGATCCAGTTAGCAATCCATCTTGTGACATATGTGTCGATATCTAAGCTGGTGAGCTTATGTATGATGCCCGAGTGGGGTATTGTTTTGAAGGTTTTTGAGAGGTCCAGGTAGGCTGTGTGGACTACCTTCCCTATGTCTATGGACCTGGTAACTGTTTAAAGAAGTTGACCATGTTCAAGAGGCAAGATCTGCCCACAAGAAAGCCGAATTGTGTAGGATCCAGTGTCTGTAGGTTCCTGATGTCTGTGTGTATGAGTTCCATGATGATACGCTCCACAGCTTTGCAGACCAGGCTAGATAGGCTTATAGGGCGATAGTGTTCCGGGTCTGTTGTGGCACCACCTTTGTGGAGTGGGACCACTGTTGCTGTACGCCATTCCTTGGGTACATATCCTGTAGTAAGTCTGATATTGAACAGTGACTTCATGTGAGGGTTACGTTCGTCATGAAGCTTGTGTAAGATGCAGGCCGGGACATTGTCCTGTCACACTGATGCTGTGTTGTCTGCTTTGGAGAGAGCAGCACTCACCTGATCATCTGTGATGTCAGGGAGGCTACACTCTGTTGGGATGGACATCTGCTCATTAGGGGGGATGGGGGGTGACATTTGCACTGAACCTGTTTGCCAGGATGTTGGCAATGTCTGTGGGTTCAGTGTATGTATTGTCGTTTTGCAGTAACTCACAGCTTATCTGGGAGTTGGCACCCAGGTTCATGACATAACTAAAGAAGGCCTTGTGATTGTCCTTAGTGTCTGGTGCAATTTACCTTTTGAAGCAGGTCTTAGATGACTTCATGAGTGAACATAGCTTCTTGCTAGTACTGATCAGAGATGCCTTCCCTTTTTGGGATTGTGCTCTATCATATAGTAGCCCCCTCCTTTTGTTGTATAGCTTATTTATGGCCAGGGTCCACCAGACAGGTCCCCTGCCTTTGGAGGAGTGAGTCTTGTTTTTATTTGGGATAGCACAATCCATGCATTTCAGTAGGTGTCAGTAGAATGTGTTTGTAAAAGATTCAGTGGTCTGAGCCGTATTCAACTCTGTCCAAGGGTCTTTGAAGGATACCACCTCGGTTTTGAGAAGTGTGACGTTTGCTTTTGGTAAGTTCTTCACTAAGAGAACCTAGGATGGGGGTGGGGACAGGATATGGATGTCCAGTGAGATAAATGTATGGTCTGACCTTACCAATGAGGGGCATACCTCTGGTGTGGAACATGGAGTCCCCATATTGGTGATGATCAGGTCCAATATGTTTTCCCCTCATGTGGGTGTGGTGACCAGTTGTGACATAGCATTTGGGTTTAGAAATTCTAGCAACTGCTGGGCGAGGGTGTTGTGGCTTGAATAGTATTCCCAGTCAATGTTTCTGTAGTTGAAGTCACCCCATATAATGGTGTTTGTAGAGACCGTCATATCCTCCAGTGTTCCCAGGAAAGCTGAGTGGGATTCCTGAGTTTGGAAGGGTGGTCTGTAGCAGGCTACAAACTGAAACGCAGTTTTGCCCACTGTTAGTTGCACATGTATGGTCTCTGATGCTTCCTGCAGTCCTACTAACCTGGAGGTGTGTGTATCTGTGAAGTATACGGATACTCCCCCTAAAGTTGTTGGTCGGTCCGAGTCTTGTGGCCGAAAAGCATGGTATGAAGTATAACCTGGTAGTGCTGGTGTGAATTTGGGAGCCTGAACCAGGTGTCTGTTACTGCACAGATATCGACATTCCCCATACTGAGGAGTCTTGAGTGCATGCATTCTGAGGTCTAGAATCTGGTGTTGAGCAGCATTACCCGTAGTGCCTTTTACCTTGTATTGTCTATGGAGGTGGGTTTGTCTTTTGAGCCTTGCCCATAAAAGGCACTGTGGGGGTGACAACAGCCTTAGCCAGTATTCGAAAGTCCAGGGGTGACAGGTGCAAGCTGTCCAAAACGAAGCTACGTGGCATGTCGAGCATGTCATCCCAGGCTGACAGACACTGGATCCCCTTTGAATGACACCAATATGTTAGCCAACTGTTACAATTGATCAGCTTGTCTGTATACTGTGCCATCATTCTTGGTGAGGGTAAGATGCTACACAAGGTCAGGGTCATACTGGCCTGGGTTACATGATCAGAGAGCTCCTCTATGTCTCTTGTCATGTAGTCCAGGGAGGAACATCTGAGGTCATTCACACCAGCATGGACAATGATGGAGCCATATTTGTACTTGCTTTGGAGTGACCTGAGTGCATGTGTAATGTGGCAGAACCTGCCACCCGACAGACAGCTCAAAGTGTCCTTTTCCTTGTTCAGCCTGGTGAGTGTGACGTCAGTGTGTCTGACAATAGAGTCACCTATTACAAATGTAGTAGGTGTGTTGTCTAGCCCTAAGGGCAGTGACTGTGTGGCACACTGACTTTGTGAACCATGTGATATGTGGGTATTGTTGTGGGGTAGCAGTTGTTTGGGTGTCTGCTTAGGAGGTGTCTGCTGCTTAGGCAGATATTATTTAGAGCCTCCGAGTATGTATTTGTGTGGTAATGTATTTTGTTTGCTGTCGCTATAGGTCTATGTGAGACTGGATTTGTGGTGTGTGTGGTTACCTTCACCACCTGATAGACTGTGCTGGTCATGGGTCGAGAGAGCTCAGCCTCCTGTTTGTCTATATAGTTGCATCTCTCACATATATCTGAGTATGTTGGGAGGAGGTGAGGGTTGTCTGTGTACATAAGGCAGTTGTAACATTGCCTCAAAAGTCCCATATTCACCAGCTGGACTGGAGAGTACACACGAAACCAACCTTTGGACATGCCAGGATATTATGATGACATACTCTCTGTTGACTGATCAAAAGGGATCAGTAGGGTGTTAAGTGTGTAAAAGAGTATAACAGGGGTTTAGTGCTCAGGTTTGTTGGTGTTTTGGAAAGATTATCTGCGAAGGAGTCCAGACAGAACCATGACACTTCCTTCAGCTATGTCATACACAGCAATGTACACTCATATATGTCCTGAGTCAGGGCCAACTATACCTGACTGACAATGCCGACATCCTGTCAGACAGGCCCATACATACATACCCACCTCCCACTGACAAATGTCCCTATCATCATACCAGGAGATATCACATGTAGAATGGGTTAACAGCTCCTTCCAAAGCCGAAAACATGGCATCAATTGGGTTACATTGTTTCCCTATATGTGTCATAAGTGAACTACAGAACAAACAGACCCTGCACCTGAACAGTCTGTTCAGCCTCACCCTCTCTACAGGATCTGAAACTGTTGAATGTGTTACAGCAACATATGGCACACCCCACAAGTGTTGGTGCACAATAGACCATGGGAACTATAGTCCTATAAGCCTATGATGTCTGATCTGCAAGGCCATTGAGTCCATCTGATTGAAGTCATAAACAGAGCTATTGGAAGCCAACAAACACACAGCCCTACCAACTGTGGTATGATCTTGGGCAGATCATGGTTCCCAAACCTACTAGACTGTTTGCAAGGCAGCCACCCAGGACACACATCACTGAAGGGAGCTACACACGTCCCACATAGACTCTGAATAGCCCTTTATCAACATCCCAGACACATGTTGTATCCACAAAATCAACAACCTGTGCATAAATATGTATTGTCATATGAAGGAATGGCAATTTGTCCACAGAGAGATCACACAAGCTAAGAATTGTGGAGTCCTGTTCAAGCTAACACCTGCTGACCCACATGGTTCATTCCTGGGATTGCATAAAACAAAGTGCACACACATTACCATGTCCAGTCTGATGATGTCAGCATCCTAGAAATATAGCAGGAGAAAAAAAAAACACCCAGTAAAGCATATAGCGCGCCATGTTAATGCGTATCTCTGTAGTATCATAACATAAGTAGGGGTATGAATCCTGCAATTGCTCAGTGTGTGTGGGGGTGTGTGATTTCCTGTGAGATGAGTGCCCTTTTTGGAGACTAGGGAAATACATTAAAAGAGGTAGATTCTTCTTTGGCAAGTCTGATGATGTCAGTATCCCACAGATACAGCAGTGGAGATGAAAACTCCCAGTAAAGCATATAACGCGTCGTGTTAATGCGTATCTCTGTAGCATCGTAACATAGTTAAGTAGGGGTTTGAAACCTACAATTACTCAGTGTGTGTGTGGGGGGGTGGTGTATGTGATTCCCTTTGAGAGAAGTGGCCTTTTTGGAGACTAGGAATACACATTAAAAGAGGTAAATTCCTCTTTGGCAAGTCTGATGATGTCAGTATCCCACACATACAGCAGTGGACATTACATCACCCAATAAAGCATATAGTGCAGTGTGTTAATGCGTACCACTCTAGAATCGTAACATAGTTAAGTAGGGGTTTGAATCCTGCAATTGCTGAGTGTATGGGTGTGTGTGTGTGTGTGTGTATGATTTCCTTTGAAAAGAGTGCCCTTTTTGGAGACTGGGAAAACACATTCAAAGAGGTTATCTCCTCTTTGGCAAGTCTGATGATGTCAGTATCCCACAAATACAGCAGTGGAAATGAAAACTTCCAGTAAAGCATATAGAGCGTCATGTTAATGTGGATCTATCTAGTATCATAACATATTTAGGTAGGAGTTTGAATCCTGCAATTGCTGAGTGTGTGTGACACTGTTGGTGAATGTGTTGTGGGTTTTGCTTTTACAACTGTATGACATATCAGTAAAACAACAGTATGTGCATTGCACACTTCAGGTATCTGTGTGACAAATACATATATGTACATGTGACCTCAATTATTATCTGTGTGGCAAATACATATATGCACATGTGACCTCAGTTAGTTCATAGGTGTGAAGCCTGCTTTCTACACGAATACATCTGTTACCATTGACAGTCTGTGCTGCTGCTTCTCAGACCTTAGGTCACATATGTATGTATGTGGCAAGGCCAGCCACTGTAGTGATCTGTGGCCTAGGTCATCTGTGTCACACACACCCATGACAGTTTCTATAGAATATTGTGAGTGAGGGTTCATGCCTGGGGTATATGTCAGACATGTTCAAACACAACACAGTCTGTCAATAATGGCCATTCATTACAGGTGTACAACACCTCCATGGATTTGCATACAGACCCCTTCATGCTTATGTGATGCACTGAGGGACATCAGCATACCTTTGGAAATGTGAATACCAAAGGACAGATGACATAACATGTGGCTGTATGTACACATTGGTACCCCTGCTACATGTTGTGGGCTACTAACAATGTGGTACTGTCAGGATACTATGTATAGTAAATGTGGATGACTATGCTATAGTTGGCTTATAGCTTTACAGCATGGGTTGGTCAACAGGTATCTGTCTGTATGATACCCTTGTGGAGGATAAGTGTCTCATCCGGAGAATGCATTGTAGGCCACTGTATGCATTACCAGATCTGGATGGACATATCCCTAGTGTGTTTTCTTGGACCTAGGATGGCTACATGCCAAACAGGAGTGGTCCCAGGAATGGGTGGCGGGCAATACCACTGGTTACTGGTATAGTATAGTACCGGAAGGACTCAAATGCTACTGTGTATCCTACATCTGTGTGTCAGTTGTCAAGACATCATCTACCGATTGGGTAAAATCAGGCTGTTGAGGTTATGTATATTACCAGAATGCAAAACAATGACCGATATAAACAGTATCACCCACAGCATAGTGTCAAACCATGTCATACACACACGTGTACCCAAGTTGTAACATATGTGTAGTAAAATGCATACTGGCCGCCAATAGGAAATATGAAGTGTTAACATTGTGTAATACAGGGCATGTCACCCTTCCCATGTGTCCACTATGCACATACATGCAGACGGTGCACCTCCACCATGTTCACAAATGTACACCTGCAAATCTGTACTGCACGCATCACACACATACCATCCACTCACCAACACATGCTGCCACATGGGCGGACAATACATTCTTGGAATTAACACTGGTGTAAACAATACTACATTAATAATCATAGCTTTAATGCATCATGCCTGCTCAGATATACCTACAAGGATAACAGTACACTTTGCTGTTGACAACATGCTAACATTGCTACACTGCTATTAGGTCACCCTGTGCATCAGCGCCATGTAAGCCTGTTCCTGCATCATTGTCACAGATGACAGGAGGTGGTACAGTTTCATCATATGGTTTGGAGTCCATTATTGGTTTGCCAGAGCCCGACAATGACCCATCCAATCGACATGTGTGTGTGTGTGTGTGTGTGTGTGTGTGTGTGTGTGTGTGTGTGTGTGTGTGCGTGTGTGTGTGTGTGTGTGTGTGAGGGACAACAGTACAGTATGGGTCAATGTTGGTGTAATGTGTGTGTGTATGTGTTAGCCCTAGGTGTTTGGTTTATGTGTGTGCGTCTGCATGCACACAGTTCCACCTTGTGGCTGCCACATACGGAAGGTTGTGGGACAGCCACAGACTGTACCTGCCAGGCTGTACAGATCACTGTCTCCGGCCACAATACCTGTGCCTACCAGGGGTGCCACTGACAGTATCGGGTACCAAGCCAGACTGGGTACTATCGTCAGAGGCAGAGGGATGAAGGCTGGACCCATGTCCCTGCTGGGACTGGCCAGAGCCACGTGCACGTGGTCGTCTAGGACGGTCTATTGACAGCCCAGCCCCAACATTGCTGGGGCTGGTACTGCCACTACTGGAGTGGCTGGGACTTGTGTGTCATCCACGAAGAATGCCAGCTGATGATGTTGCTGGCATACGTCCACATTGATGTCTCAGCCATCCTGCACTGTCTTGGCACATGGACATTACATTGCGGAGGACATCTAGTGTCTCCCCCCAATGTCTATCAATGACCTCGGTATAATTACGGATGGCACCGGCAAGGTCACGAATACTGTCATTGATAGCGGTGTTGTGAGCCCTCTGCGCCCTTAGTCCCTGCCTGGTGTACCATTCCATATTTGCCTGTGCCTGCATTACAGCCCGGAACATAGCTGAGGTTGTGAGAGCTGTGGGGGCACGTCTGCCAGGGGCATTACGACCAGCAGTGCTCCCACGAGAACCCCTGGACATATGCCTATGTGGTACCATTCCAGGTGTCTGGGTATGGCTGCTGTGTGGGGTTGCATGTGCCATAGATACCACACTATCCTGGTCAATGCCTACTGTATGCTGTTCCTCCGCTAAGGCCATTGGTGTTGAGGGATGTATCGGCAGTATGAATGTGCACATAGATGGGGTGGACAGCTGTGTACTCTCAATTGGCGGACCAATGACAGACCCTGACAAACCTGCCTGTGCCACTACACATGTGTCATCATGTACACTATTTGTGGCAGTGACTTCAGGTTCCCTGCTGCACTCATCCAACAATACCTCAGCACCTGTGAGAGGAAGACAGGAAACACACTTCACAATCTGTACAGGATGTTAGCACACATGAACACATGTACACATGAACACATGTACACATGTACACATGCACACATGCACACATGAACACATGAACACATGAACACATGCACACATGCACACATGAACACATGAACACATGAACACATGCACATATGCACACATGAACACATGCACACATGCACACATGCACACATGAACACATGAGCACATACACATATGAACACATGCACACATGCAGACATGAACACATGAACACATGCACACATGCCCACATGCACACATGCACACATGAACACATGAACACATGCACACATGAACACATGCACACAAATACACTACTCAGTCAAGTTGACACACACACACCAACAGCAATACAGAACATATTCATTAGTGGTTGATGGTGGAGTACATTATCACAAGCCAAAGAGTCCTATCACATGTGTCAGCATGCAGGATGTGTGTTGCTCAACAGCATGCAGTGCGAGTGTGGAGAGTCCTTGTTGATAACAGTATACATGTCGTTTATGCATGTGTGTTGTTCAATGGTTGGCCTCACCTTGGAACACAATGTGTACATTGACACAACATTGCTGTGCAAGTCTGAAACACTTTCCAATGTCCTGTGCACCATCACTCATAAGTATACATACCATGGCCGGATGCACACAACTGTCAGGTGTATAGCAATGAATGCTATGTGTAGTACTGTAGTTACTGTAAGTGGATGTAGTGTAGTACCATGAGCCATCATCAGGCAGCATCATGTGGTCACTCAAGGCCACTAATGTATGTCACACTGGCAACTATCTTGCTGTACCTGACCTGCACCACTTTGGCTACATTAACCATCTCACAGCCAGTTGTTACATGGGTATGTAAGGTGTTCAATAGGGAGCATTGCCTAACATGAATGTGTTGTGTGTTGAAGCGTGTCACACCACCCCATGATAGGCCTCTACCCCTCAGGTATAGTATGTGTGCTGTGTTGATGACATTTGGGATACTAGAGTATGACCTTACAGCAGGTGTCTACATACGCCATGTGTATCATATTAACACTTACTGCATATGACAAAGTGATGTATGTTGTGTGCATGTGCATTGACTCTGCCTATACAATGTCCACTACAGTGTACCACAATTGGTTGGGATGCTCTGTGTATTGCATGTGTTTGAGGCAGATACTCATGTTACTGGGATGTGCATAGACCCACAGAGAACATGCAGAGCATGCATTATGAGTAGGTGCTTTACATGTGTATATGGCCTATAGGTCCCCTATGACATGCACATGTTATATGCTATATTAAATGTAGAACACTCACCAGCATGGGTGTGCTGTCTTGCTATCACACCAGAAGGACCTACAAGGATATGAGATAGTTTGTCAGTGTCAACAACTATGGCATTGCTGCTGTGTGTTTGCAATTTCACAGTAGTACAAGAGGTGACAGTCACAGGCATACAAATTATGTTCCAAATTATCAGTATTGCATGACACCAGGCTCCACATCTTCTGAATACACAGTACACATCTGATAAATGCATGTTCTAACAATTGATCTAACAGTAGTCTACAGATATGCCATGTTACCTGCACGCTCTGTATGTACATGCTGGGTGACTCCGGCCTCCATGATGACACATGTCTGTTGTACTGGTTGGCCAGGAGCCACCATGCTGAGGAGCAGCTCTTCCACTCTGGTGAGGGGGGGGTGTGTTGATGCACCACCACCTGTGGCAAGCGGTTGTCTGTGGACATTGGAGGCATGCTGCTGGACATGTCTGATTAAATCACTGCAGTGATGGCGTACCTGCTCATAAGTCTGGTTATGCATGCCTACATCATTCACCCGATGGACAACATCCTGCCACAGTGCAGTGCGCCCATGCTGGTCCTGGCTGGATCTGGAGAACAGCAGGTTGTAATGATGTATCAGGGCATCAAAGATGACCTCCTCTTCCACAGGGAAATAGGCAGGTTTCCTGTTGTGAGACATATTCCTGGAAGACAATAAAACAGTAATTGTGAACAAGTCATGTGGCACACTTAACATGCTAAAGTACAGACATCAATGAAATGTCATATATAGCAACCTATTGGTTGTCAGCAGATACACACTTTTAATACCACATAGGACTGCTCAGCCCACAACTGCCTGACAGTGCCTGGCACATACTATATACCAAACCATGTTCTGCACAGCAACAAAGTGAAACCAGTATGTAAGACTATACAACAGTACATGGCACACTGTATGTGACATAATGCACCACCTAGCCACAGGGGGTGTATATGAAGCTAATGCATGTAGACATTTGTCATCCATTTGACATGAATGTAAAGTACAGTTACAGTACTACCAGTACACCACGCTACTTGTTGATAGCAAACCCCTCAGTAACAAATGTGCACATTCATCACTATAGGTGGCATACTGCTGTACTACACTATACATGTTGCTAGATATGCACATATATCCTGTGACACACATACCACCAAGGCCATGTTACAGACATACTCACACACACATCAGACATACCTACAAGACACAAAGGTATGGCAACCCAGATTAATTTTACCTGTGTAACATACAGTACTGTGTGTCAGCACCTACAAAACCTCATGCCTGAGGTATGTAATGTGTGAGGACTACAGGTAACAAAGAAAACAGTGTTTCCAAGCAATGTGGATATAAACCATACTGTGCTGTTTAGGCCTACAGCTTCAGGTAGTACTACAGTTCATATGGGATTTGTATTCACTAGTGTTAACAATCAATAAGCATACATGCACTGCTTAAGCCTACAATGGCACACTCCGGTCAACACCATGGGACTATGTCACACCGTATGCCTTACTGCTTTTCCTGCCTAGCAATAGCATATGTATCTTTTGCTGGGATTAGAGCTACAACAGTACATACCATGATATACACAGTTTCCCACTAGGCTATCACACATATACACAACGCTGACACATTCGCCTACACATTCACCATCACACCCAGTCAATCTCACATAGCAAGTAATGCAACAAGTACATGCGCATGTGTATCGGGTCCTTGGTAACTAATAGGCTATTATCTGTAGGGCCTATGGAAGCCTAGCCATATGGTACCCTGCCCTTCAACACCCATGTAATGTAGGTTCATGTGCCCCTGTCATGCAGAGCCACAGAGGTGATTCCCGGGTTGTGTTTCCTATCTCACATCCACTCATCATGATTATTCATGTTAACTGCTAATGAGGACCTTCATTTGCTATTGATAGGTGGTTAGTTCCAGAGTATGGTATGTGTCTGAGATGATAATGTAGCACTCCAGCATGTTCTGCTTTTTGACGTTACAGGGTTTAGATGAGTACAGTGTGTAGCTTGTATGGAGTTTAATCTGTTTATATGGAGCATGTCCAACACCTGTGGGTTTGGCATAGCTTTGTATGTTAGGCAGAGGTTGCCTCTGGGTAGGCGGTATGCGTCACAGTGTAGCTGTGGTTTTGTAAGACAGTCTGCATAGGGCATCTGTTTGAGTCTGGTAATACTCTTTGCGAGATATGTCTCTGGCGTCTACAGTCACTGTGGATGTCTTCTGAGGTACATACCAAAAGGGCCAATGTACTCTATGATGGGTGTTATGACTGATGAGTACAGTGGAACACTGACCTCTTTTTCCATGGATGACACACTTTTTCTGATGACATGTGGACCGTACTCAGTTTACATGACTAGTGTGGCACTGTGATTATCAACAGGGACACTACTGTCCACCTGTGTCCCATAGTCTCTTATCACACTTTCGGTGTTGAGTAGACTACCACCTATGTGTTAGTTCATGGGTACAGGGTTTTTAACAAAAGGGATGGCAATACGTTTGCAACATTGAGCTTGAGCGTACATATGAACATCCATTGGTGTACATATAGATATACATATAGGCACATATACAGTCCACCTTTCATGGTGGAAATATCAATTATGCAAAGGTTGAGAGGGATGCAGTTATGTAATGATATTGAACAGTCTTGTGCAAAATGCATGGAAGGTATTCTCAGCCCATGTACCTTTAGCAGGACCCCCTATCTGGAAGACTAAAAACCTAACAAATCATACCCACGGTGTTTAAACACCACATGTCATATGCCAGCACTGTATGCTGTCTTGTTTGCCACACTACAACCTACATATAAATATGCACATAACAACCTGCACCAACATATAAATGTCCACCCTTCACAAACAGTTGCAGTATGTCCCTTGCTCTATGCACATGTTCAGATGCTAATTTATCAGACACATAAATATCTCTCCATATGTGTGTGCCATACACACACAGGGTCCACACTGTTGCAAGTCCGTACATCTCATGGATGACCTGTTGGGCCTTGCTACAACATGGACAGTTGTCACATGTGTGCATACAGTAATAGTACAGGGAGTATATATAGCTGCAAATGCTAACATTACTATACTAGCCTGGTACAGCAGTTGCCAATGCTAAGCTACACATTATGTGACTATCATGCATGTCTTACTCTGTCACATCCAAGTTTATATAGGTGTTTGCACTACTCCCCCAAACTGCCATTATACACAATACTGTACAGACTATAGATAACATGTTCAGATGTTCGACATAATGCTGAGATACATATGTCACAGTTATGTCCCACTGCACACAGCTACACACTAATTTGTCCATGGCAGTAGTTATGCATGGCATCACTGCATACATACCTACTGCTGCCACATATGCATCTTTCAGAGTATGTACAGTACTATTCATAAACATCTACTACTTGCTGGTAACTACAAATCTGTTACATACCTGTTACTCACTTTCAGGTCCGTCTGTGTATGCTTTGACAATTTTTTTTTTATTTATTAAATAAAGTTTTTTACTTAGTTGTTATTATTGGTTATTAATTAAGTTTTTTTTCTTAATTAATATATTTAGGTTATAATTAAGTAAATATATTTTTTACTTAAGTAAAGATTTCTTTATTAAGTAATAAAGTTTGTCACTACTCTCCAGGGGTTCTAGAGTTGCTGACAAGTGCAATGTAATGATTGCATGTGGAGATAGTAAGTACAGTCTGCTTTTATAGGTACCTGTGCATGTGCATGTGATGCCCTCTGCACCAGTTGGTGCCAAGCATTTGGTAAATGCATACAACCTGCTGTGTGGTAATTGCAGTACTCACTGTCATAGCAACCCAATGCTATAAATTGCTAATGTATGTAGGCGTAGCCCTTTCAGATGTCCAGAGTGGGGCCCATGCTTGTTTGCTGTGGACACTGTTGTGTAAGTCAGAAGGTTGGTATACTTCTTATATCTGAAGCTAGAGGTGTAGACAGTGATGTACATGTTGTACTCAGGCCTGACTGTTGCCACTTGCAGTACAGAGCTATCAGTGTAGAGTTTAACTCACCCCTACAAATGCTTACACAACATTTATGTGACTATGTAGTTTCTTTTCTACTCATATAATTAACTGCCATACAAACGTAGTTATTGAGAAGTATTCTTTTGGCACATGAACTGTTTGTGAACTGTTATACTGTGAATATTAATGTACTCACTTCTGTAGGGGTTGTGGTTTTATTGTTGACATTAGCACAGGGTTCACAGGATAACTGGATAATTCCAGTACTGTGTATGCCTGCTTACATCCTTGGTAGACCCTAAACACACAAGTGTATTTAAAGTGTGTGGGGGGGTTGCTGACATACAGAGAGCATTATGTATTATTGCGTGAATGTTATCTTACTGGACTTAAAGGATTGGTGTGTACCTGTTAGTTTATCAAGGCAGGTGGTCTGTCTGCATAGTTCCCAACTGTGAACCTATCCAGATGATAGTCAAATGTTACACTGTTATTGTCTGTGCAACCTGCAGGTGTTTTCATCACTAGTACAATGACATTGTTACAGTCAGTTGCTACCAGTACATGGCTACATCCTTTGGTATTTCTGTGTTGTACTCCTACATAAGGGTATGCTTGTGGAAGTCCTACCAAAGCTATTTGCAGAGTGTGTAACAGCAGGATAGCTGCTATGCCTGTGTGTTTGTGCCTCTGCCAGGCTTATGAAACACTCAGATACATCTTTGCAAGGAGTCAGGGATAGGTAGTTAAAAGTGAGGTACACCTTACACATAATAGAGACAGTAAGTGTAGACTTCTGTGAAGCAGTGCATATGGATTAATACTCCTTTTATGAAGTACAAGTGGTGTCTACTGTTATTATTGTCAGTATTCATTGTGTAATACTCCACCTTTCTGACTGACGTCAGTACTTTTCAGAGGGATTCAGAGGGACACAGCTTAAATATGTTTCACAATCAGGGACATCCCTGTAAAGTAGTCACAGTTAGGTAGTATAGCCTCTGCCCTAATCAGATTTGCCACTGTTTGTCCTGCTATGATACTGTGTGGGGGTTGTAAAGTGCCTCTGTAACATTATTTGCTGCTAGAATGGCTGTTTCTCATATCACACTCATGTAATGCATTCCACAACAATTGTTGGTAAAGATCCACAGAACAAGCTTTGTGTTATGGATTTCCTATTTTTCCTTTACATTCAGTCATTGTAATGCATGATATATTTATTTGAGCACCAGGTTATTGTATATCTGCTGTGGCTTAGTGGCAATTCATGCAGTCAATGGTCTGGGGTTCGACACTGACAGAGCTATCTTATTTTGCTCCCAAAATAGGGTAAAACCACGAAAATGAAAGCACAAACAGCCACTGAAGATGACCACTGGTAATGCGGAAAAAATACTGACTTTATTGAAGAAATGACTAAGCGCTTTCACCAGTCAATACTGGCTTCTTCAGAGTCATTTTACAATCACAATTAAAACACCTTTATAGTAACTGCCCTATGTGAATAAGCTGACATCACACTATAACAACCAATGAACATCCTTATCCACTTTTTAAAAAAATCCTAATGTTGAATTAAATATTTAAAATACACACACAACATACTAAATCTAGAAAATGATGATGTAAAAAATAATAATAATAAAAATGTTAGTATAAATATGAATATAAATACACATTTTCCCCAAAGTGCACAAAGGCACTGATTGTTTGCCTTTTAGACCAATTGTCGCGGCTAGGGGTTCAAAGACTGAACCGTTTGCGATGTTTATAGATGTGTTATCTTAGTCAGCTGAAGCAAAACATATTTTGAGGGATTCTTGGCATTGTTTGGAGAGACTTAGAGAAGTTACAAATGACAACTCCTGTTTTGGCTTTCTAACGATAGATGTGGTTAATTAATTTTCTGTCATTCCACATCAAGTAGGTTTAGAAATGTTTTATGATAGTCTCCATGCTAGTTCTATTGTGAACAAAGATCGGATTAATTTACTTCAAGATCTTATGGAAGTGGTTTTAAAAAATAATTTTATTTTGTTTGAAGGTGAGGTATTTCAGCAACTTTCTGGGGTGGCAATGGGGGCAAAATGTGCCCCGGTTTTTGCTAACCTAGTTTTGTTGGCATGGGAAAGACTTTTGTTTTCCTTCCAGGTTCAACAGCAATATTTTATTATACAACAGGTTTTTGGATGACCTTTTGATTTTATGGAGAGGTGAAGAAAAGACTGCGGTATATTTTGTGGATTACTTGAATGGTACCACAAACTTTTTTAAGTTCACTTATGAGTGGAATGAAGAATGTATTAACTTTTGGATTTAACTATCAATAAAACTAATGTGGGCTTTTCAAGTACTATATACAGAAAGGAGAGTTATTCAATTCCTGTTGCATTTTGGAAGTTGTCATCCTTTTCACCAGAGAAAGGGTGTAGTGAAGGGGCAGATGGTCAGAACATCTAGGTTAGTCAGCAATGATGATATGTTCAGGAAAGAGATTTTCAAGTTAATAGGCATGTTTTTGGAACGAGGATACCCTCTTAAGCTTTTACTTAAAATCAAGAAAGAAGTGCTTAGGAAAAGAAGAACAGATTATATGCCAATTTTGAATATTAAAGTTCAACAGGCCAACATGGGGGGCAACAATAGTATTAACAACAATAATAATAATAATAATAATAAAAAACTGGAGCAGTTTTTGTTTTAAAGTACAACAACAGGGCTGCTGAATTGTGTGCCAGTTTGAGAAACACTTGGAGGTATTTTTTGAGTGCTGAAATTAAGGGAACCTTAGGTGTTGAACCTGTGATTGTTTTTAGTAGGGGTGAGAATTTAAAGTGTATTTTGGAAAAAGAAGTTAAGCCTCATAACAAATCACGCATGAGTAAATGTGGGGCTTGTAAACAGTGTAGGTTCATTGGGGAAGGTTCTTACCTTTGTGTTTTTGATTACAGATATACTATTGCTTGCCCTGGGCATTGTAATTGTAATAGTAAAAATTTAGTTTATGTAGCATCGTGTATGTCATGTGAAGCATTTTATGTTGGCATGACTACTCGAAGATTAAGAGAATATCAGAGCATGTTAGATCTATCAGGAAAAAAGACATACACAATGCACTTTATTTGCATGCCACCATATGCCCCAATTTCAATAAGTTTTTGTTCTTTGTAGTGGACCGTGTTTCTTTACTAGGGAGAGGTGATGTGGCTAATAGAGTTGCTGTTTTGGAAGCAGAATGGCAACTTAGATTAAATGCTTTGAGATACCCTGGTCTCAATGACTGTGTGTCTCTGAAACCTGTTTTAAAATTTAAATCAAGTCAGATTTAAATTACTAGCAATTTTTAAAAAAAATGTGTATTTATATTCATATTTATGCTAACATTTTTATTATTATTATTTTTTACATCATCATTTTCTAGATTTAGTATGTTGTGTGTGTATTTTAAATATTTAATTCAACATTAGGATTTTTTTAAAAAGTGGATTAGGATGTTCATTGGTTGTTATAGTGTGATGTCAGCTTATTCACATAGGGCAGTTACTATAAAGGTGTTTTAATTGTGATTGTAAAATGACTCTGAAGAAGCCAGTATTGACTGGTGAAAGCGCTTAGTCATTTCTTCAATAAAGTCAGTATTTTTTCCACATTACCAGTGGTCGTCTTCAGTGGCTGTTTGTGCTTTCATTTTCGTATTTTATTTTGCTGCTGAGCAGAACAAGGGCCCTGACATAGAGTGACTAAGGCACTTTTAAGCAGTTGTAAGCGGGTTTGCGTGGGTTTGTGCAACGCTTAGCAATATTAAGATAAGCGCACAGATGCGCACACTCGCTTAATCCCGCTTACTACTGCTTAAAAGTGCTTACTCCTGCTAACCCCCGTGCTAATTTCTTTGAAAGAAAAGAAAATGGGGAGATAGGAAAGTGGTGAAAAAGGGGGCACAAAGAGGGAAAGACAGTAGAGAAACCAGCTCAGGATGTGCAGGACGGGTGTAGGGAAGGTCCATAGCTGCCCATTTCTTTACCAGCAACAGCTGTGCATGTGCAAGAACTTTGGAGTGAAACTTGAAACCTTTCACCCCTGAGAGAGGGGTGAGGACAACAAAGTATGCTGTACTGCCAATTGGAATTATCAGTTTACATGTCCAGTGGACATGTGTGTGAAATGGGCAGCTATGTATGGGGCGTAATTTTTTTGTGGGTACAGATTGCCCCCTTTTTTTTTTTCAGGTGAGAGTGGAAAGTGAGGTAGAGGAAGTAGCTATATTTGGGGAGGTAGGTTGGGGAGGTAAACAAACTGCTTGCCCTGGGCATTGTAATTGTAATAGTAAAAATTTAGTTTATGTAGCATCGTGTATGTCATGTGAAGCATTTTATGTTGGCATGACTACTCGAAGATTAAGAGAATATCAGAGCATGTTAGATCTATCAGGAAAAAAGACATACACAATGCACTTTATTTGCATGCCACCATATGCCCCAATTTCAAGACGCATACAGGGGCGGTGTATGACACATGGGGTGGGTGAACACAATTGACGGGGATGGATGTTTGGAAATCGCAAGCCCATGAGCCCACAGATGGTAACAGTGGAACTGAGATCCCCACCCATGGGCAGTCACCACTGCACCTTCACAGCCCCGAGGATGGCTGTGCTGGGGGCTGCGTAGGACGGGCAGGTTCACCCGTGAGATGTGTCACTCTCGCCTTGAGCTGGCGTTGGGGATCAGTGACTGAACGCTGGATCTCCCTATGCACCACAGTCCGGACCCTTTGAAGGGTGACAGGTGGCCCTTCTCCGCCCATGCTTGCATGGGGAGGGTGAGCCCCATCCCCTGCAGCGCTTCCAGCCGAAGGTGGCACAGGACCAATGGAGGAGGGGAACCCGGGCTGGGCACCGGACCTGCTGGTGCCAGGTGCAATCACCAGCTGAGGAGGGACAGGTGGGTCCGCTGGGACCGGCCTTCCCATACATTCTGTGATTAGGTGTGTTTAATTACAACATAAACAACAGCATTCCAAATTAGTTGTAACAGCATGCAGTAATATTCCCATTAACCCAACACACCAAGGTTCCAACAGTTGAACAGCAAGCATAACACATGCATATATTGAACAACAGTGGACATTCTAACAGCATGCAGGGATGATTGGTGGCAACAGGCCACCATGAGTGTGGTATTTGAACAGGGCGCATGCATGAAAGTGAATGCAGATATTTATAGAACAATAGGACATATGTCCCAAAAAATGTTTTGAGATTACACATACCCATTGAGTTGTGGAATTGCATTGTTTTTGCACATACAGTAGGATGTAGAAAGAAACCTCAATTAACATCTTATAAGTACTTTTAGTCTACACTACATTCTTATTGACTGCAGGTGCATATCCCCTACATCTATTATTACACTTGACAACATGCATTAGGTTGCGTAATGGGTTTGGCTAGTTCATTATATACCTGACCTATATCTGACATACTAACTGTCCAAGATGCAGATGTTACTGCTACATATTTATTGATTGTATTTATATTTCTTTATCTACATATCTGGATGTGTTCACATGACATTTTCAGTTAGATTTGTACAGAACCCTACATTTCATGTAGCACACTCACATTTCTAGGGATCTAATTAGCAAGCTACTCATGTGCCAGATTTACTTATGCATGCCAGCCAGTAACTGACTGTTGAGGACTGTATATATGCATCACAGCTACTAGCACTTCCATCAACGACTTTAGATGGGACTGCCCAACTGTGGGTTGCCAGCACTTATTAAAACAGTACTATTTGTATAATGCAAGGGTACAACAACATTTCAAAGTAAGTGACACAGAAGCACTCCAGGTTTTATACCTTTATTAATTACATTACACACTTTTCCACAGGCTCTGTCCTTTATTTGATATTACAGTGCATATGGAAAACATATTCAAGACATATTATACCTTTATTAATAGGTTAGAACACTCTTTTTCAGGCTCGCTCACTTATTTTATATGACAGTACCTGCAGAGATATTATTCCGGACATATTTTACCTTTCTTAATGGGTTACTACACTCTTTTTCTGGTTCTCTGACTTATTTTATATAACAGTACATGCAGAGGAATTATTCAGGGCATTTTATGGCTGTATTATTGGGCTACAACACTTTCTTTCAGGCTCTCTCACCTATTTTATATAACAATGCATGCAGAATAATCACTAACCTGCCTGGTGGTGCAGCCTTAGCAGCCTATCTGCATAGGCTTGCTGATTCACAGCACGGACACCTGCAGCTGTGAAGTAAATGAAGGGATATTGAGACATACTTATCCATTATACAGAATCAATTAGCATTTCTTACATACTGCATTCCATGGCTAACTACTCAGTATTGGGGCATCTTGCATCCCACGGGCCTCCTGTATCCATTGGTTCAGTAGATCCTGCTTCCATCTCTTCAGGTCTGTATGGTGGTGACAGACCTGCTCACCAGTCCGAGGAATGCCTGTGACACTGGTGAGGTCATGAGCTAACCGGTTCCAAGCCTCTGCCTTGTACTCTGTCCCTTGGAACTGGCCCTGCAGGAGTCTTGACTCATGACGGTGGACAAGGAGCCAAACCATGTATTTCGACTCCTCGATGCCCCAACATTACGCTCGAAAGCATGTACCCTCTCCAGCACCAGCCATTCTAACTGCAGATGGGAGCTACAATCAGTTATGGCGAGTATTCCCACCTATGGGGCTTAAATATGCCGCATTTCCCGCACTTTTTTGTGATTGGCCGTTTTTGAAAATTCTCGGCTGACTGCAGACCTGCTTAGTAATGGTTAATCTACCATTTATAAGTATATGTATGTTAACAGTGGCTGCTTATCCTAAACTGTCATGGCTTAGTGGTTCAGTACTTTGATTATGGTGCACAGAGTCCTGGTTTCAGACCTTGTCATTGCATTTTATTTTACTACTGTCCAGACAGGCTAGGGGGTATGGCTGTGTTTAGGCAACTTTGCTCTACGTTGCTCCATGTTGCGCTACAGTGCGCTGGTTGGCGCGATGCACACCTCTGCACAAACCTATTGCACTGGGTAAAGTGCTATTTAGCTATGGGCAACTCTATTGTGCTGGGTAAAGTGCTGCTTCACTACGGTCAATTATATGTCAGGATCCTTTATAAATATATATTTTGTTCACTGATACATGGGCCATTTCAATGCTTTTTAGTAAAATTTTAATCATATATGTCAGGAATTATTTCATATACTAATTTAGAACATAAATAGGAAGGGGAGTGGTGGGACTTGAACCGTGAATGCCTCCTTTTTGTGCGAACGCTCTACCATTACGCTATTGCTATTTGGCGTAATTTGCATAAACATTCCTTCTTATGCTCTTCCATGTTGGGATTGCTAACTGCAGCTAAGCAATGGGCACACCCGCGCACACACGCGCAAATACGGGCAGCTATATCAGGAATTAGAAAAAAAAATTAAATGTGTTACTTTTTATAACTGTGCTGGGGGTTTACAATGTCAGGGAGTGTGGTGTTGGGTACATGGACATTTGAGCGAACTCGCTGTTGTGTGTTGACATTGTGCATTTTGGACACTTGCAGGGGCGTGAACCTTTAGACTGCTCGGCAGTTGGACACGCCCCCTGCTTTCCCGCACAGTCCATGTTTGACTTGCAGTTAAGTCAGCGTGCCCTTATGAATATTCATGGCACGCTGACGTCATACCGTTCAACTGCATCCTCCGAGTAAGACTTATTTAGTCTTACATGGAGGGTTCGTGAATCCGGGGGAATGTGTTAATGTGTGTGTGTGCGTGTGTGTGTGTGTGTGTGTGTGTGTGTGTGTGTGTGTGTGTGTATATATATATATATATATATATATATATATATATATACTGCATTTTGTCATTCACTCTGTATAAAATGTCATGTATCCATCATGTTTGCCCTGGGGTGAGATTGACGTAGGTCCAATGGGATCAGTGCTATACCCTGGTTAAGAAATTTGATCTAAAATAAATAAATTAACAAAACATAAAAAGTAAAATAAAATAAAATCTATAACCCAATTTTAACTGACCACTCAACCTCTTAGCCAGCACAGTTCTTATTAAACAAAGTTGCCCTGTGGGCTGTGTCTTTTGCATTTGTGTGTTTGAGTGTTTGAACAAACAGACTTTTTTATTATTATTATTTTTTTCTTATCGCCATTTTATTCACCACTGACATCATCGTCAGACCCCCTTTTCCTATTGTTAGATGGGGCTGGAGTATTGTGTCAGCTATACTTTTCATGACTCTTGCCATTTCTCTCATTTTATGACAGTTATGTTCTCCAGCCACCTCTGCTCTCACACAATCCATCCATTTCTAGATGTTCATCTCTCCTCTTGATTGCTTCTTGCCTCTCCCAAATCTACTTTACCAGATTATCTTCTTTTTTCTGCATATCTGACTGAGTCACAGTAATCTGTTCTCTAACCTTCTCTCTAATAGGGATTACATTAGATTCTGCTCAGATGTCCTCATGTTTTCATCTGTTTCACAGTGTACAACCTACTACCTATTTTTTTAATTATCAGATTCTTCAATTTCCCCAGTTCAGTATCATGACCACTATTTTGTCTGTACTTTTTATCTGCATACAGCACCTTTATTGATCTGTCCCCTCCAGCCTGCTTGGCGATGTAGTCCATTACCAGTACGAGCAGGAGTTGGCTCAGTGTTGAACCTTGATGCATGCTCATTCCCACTGGAATCTCATCTGTGAGTCAGAACACTGTTTCAATTTGTGCCATTGGGTCCTTATACATATCCTGCAGTAATTCTGCTAATGATTCTGACACTTCAAACTGTTGCAGGGATGCAAAATCAATTTTCTTGGGACCTTGTCACTGGAGGAGTAGCTACAGTGGAGAGTAGCAGACAGCCATCCCAGGAGCAAAGTGTTAGGGGATATGATCCGGAGACACTGATCAGTCAGTAGTGCAAGACCGGCAATCAGAAATTAATGTCGATAGTACATTTGCAGTCAGGACTGAAGCAAATTAACACTTTGTACATGGCATAAAATGTAGTAAGCCATTTGCTACATTTTTTAAAGAACACTCAGCTTTTTGTTATTTCTTTGGTCCTCATGTATGTGAGCCCTTTTTTATCCTCATCTTAAATGTTTAAGTAGCGCCACATTGGGGAGTGGCATAAGGCATCAGAATCAATAGCTGCAGCTCCACTTGCTATATTCTTTAAGTCGTCTCTAACTTCTTGTCAATTATCTTTCTCATTGCAAAGTTCAGGTCAATTGTGTTGCATTCAGATCTGAATCTGAACTGCTATTTTCCGAACGCTTTTGTATTACACTGGGAATTGATCAGTCACACTCTCCAGTATTTCTTGCTGTGTGACAAGTTTAGCACCTCTGTATTGCTCACAGTTTTCTTATAGACTAGTACTGGAATACTCATTTTCCAATCATCTGAGATATGCCTCTCTCCATACTGCAAAGAGTACCCTCCACTAACACACTCAACATTTTGATCACATCTGCCATGACTTCATCTAAGCCTGACAGTTTCCCTCACTTCATTTTCCTTAGTGTAGTTAAATAGCTTCTAGGGCGGGTTGTCTTTTCTTGCAGCAGTACAGTTTGTTGTTGTTGTTTTTTTTTTTTTTTTCATTCAGAAGCATCTACAGGTATCATCTGCACTTGATGCCCTCTGGACTGGTGAGCAGAACGTTGCTAGCATCCCTTATGAATTGTATCTGCTGACTATCTTTCTGTTATTGCTTTTCAACATGATAGAACTTCTTCATGCCATTTGTGGAGTCATTTTCCATAGGCTGAATTGTAGGATTTTCTAATGACTGTAGACAGGTATTAATCAAATGTAACAGTGTCAGTTTTTGGGGCATACCATTTATGATGTACAAATAATACTATACTGCACTTTTTTCTTGCATTTAGTTTAGGCCATGGTATTGGCACTATTTATTCATACGTGCTATTCCTTCTTTTAGAATTTGGGATACGTCTGGGAAATTTATGATGGCACTAAGTTTGCAGTCATCAGCATATTTGGTCAGCCAGTGACCTTTGACATCAGCTTTGATGTTCAAGAAATGTATTTCAAATATGTGCCTGTCCAAGCACAGAGCCCTGGGCATAAGACTGGTAATAGGCCTTTTAAAAGGCAATGTACCTCCTGTTGTAATTTGCTGGATTCTGCCTGTGAGAGTTAGCTCTCCAGTTGGAAATGTAGTGGGTTTACGTTTAGTTTAAGTATCTTGCCTATGATGCCTGAGTGTAGAATGGCATGAAAGGTTTAACAAGGCAAGGTGCAATATGTGTATCAATCTGTTTTCATCCAAGGCATCAGTGACTTTCTCAAAGAAGTCAACCAGGATAAGCATGCACGACACACCCTTCATAAACCCCAGTTGATTTGGGTCAAGAGACTGCAGGTTCCCAATGTCTCAGTTTATGAAATGAGTAGTAATGCATTTCATCATTTTGTAGGTAAGTTTTGTCAGGTTTATGGGTCTGCAGCTGCCCAGATCAATGACGAGGTATCCCTTGTGAAGGAGAATGACCACTGCTGTTTCCCATGCCTCAGGCTCAATGCCAGATAAGAGGCTGAAGTTAAACAGATTGTGGAGTGGGCTAATGAGACTGAGTTTCATACTGGCAAGGAAGCAGCCAGGCACATTATCAGCCACGACGGAGCTTACTTTCTATTCACAGGATCTGGTTGGCAACCAATACTATAGTATTCTAGAAGGCAAACATTTAATGGTTAACTGTCATAACTCAGTTATCTAATTTAGCCATCTTACTGTATAAAGTCAACTCACAGTTTACACACTTACATATTCAAAGCAAATCTTTGTTTAAATATGTTAGCAAGTACCAAAATTGGGCTCCCTATCATGTGAGTTCTGTTTTTCAAAAATAGCAAATGAGTTTTGTTGAGCCATCAGGTTTTTCTCTTTTTGGTGAATTGTGGAGAAGTTTCATATCTATATATTTATTGAGCAATGAACTTCAGCTATGGAGGTCTTAATATTCTGCTTGTATTGTTAATCCATACACAGCTAGGCAGAGCAGATCAAGGGCCTGGCACAGTATTTGTAAGGTAGAACAACTAACTCCTACTAGAAATATGGATGTACACAGAAATTCTGGAACATATTGTGATGTGATTTTGCATTAAAATGTCTAATTCTCATTAGTTAAAACAACTCCACTATGACATTACTAATTACCAGAAAAATGGAGTTAGCTGTCAAAAATGTGTAAAACATTTAAAAGCATTGAAAATTACCTTCTCTGTTCACCCCGTTATGAGTATTAGTCTCCCAAATCCTATAATCTCCAAATGTAATTTCTTTGGGTGTGTCCAAACATAGGGAGATAAGAGCATATTGTTTCTGGTGAGAACAAACTGACGCAGCACAAGCCACACTAGACATTAGTCTCTGGTATATCACTTGCAAACCACTGTTCCCAGACTGAGATTTTGGGTTTTCTGCACTTACAGCTACCCAGGTAATTTATACCAATTTTGTCACCTTTTCTCACTGGTAATCAAACTGCAGAAGAAATATATCCGTTTTATTGCTTTTATTCCCCTCCATGTCACAAATGATTTAATCTGCTTCAGCCATATATTTTCTGCATGGTACATTTTTGTGCTACTGACTTGGCAGAAGATGAATTATTGCAGTTTAAGTACTAGAAATTGTGCCTGATGCATAATTATCTAGAAGTAGGGGCAATGTTGATATTTTAAGGACAGATGGCATCAGCAGAGGATTGGAGAAAACTAACTCACTAGAGTGGCAAAGTACCAGGTTTAGACGGAGTTATACATTGGTATAAGCAGCTAAAATTACTACATATGTATGCTGTCTCATAATGGAATTCATATGCATGGCATAACGATGGGTATGATTTTGAAGATGATTAGAAATGGGACATGATGCAGACACTGTCATGACACAATAAATTGTTACATTCTTTGCATCCAGCCTTAACCTGGTCATCCTCATTATTTAGCATCATTGTGCTGGACTTATCTCCTATCGACATTCCAGTGATAAACCAATCATGCATTGAGGCAATGAGGAGTGATATTGCCCCCTGCAGGACAGAGGACACAATGACTAATCAGGCTAATTGTGAGAGCCTTCACCTGTTACAAAGTGCATACACTCTAATTACTTCTTCTGTGTAGCTGTAACTGTTGTTTTTCTGGCCTCAAACAGTGGTGCTAGAGCAGCAGACATATTTAAAGGACTACTATAATAGTGGTTAAGTTTTCATATTTTATGCAGTACTCATATCCCTTTATCACTTTCAGTGGTTAATATTATTTCATAATGTTGTTCCAAATAACAGCCCAATGGGGGCTAACCTGCTACTGGGATTATTTTTTTTCAACAATAAAGTAATTGGGAATTGTTATGGATAGGCTTGTATAGGCCCTAGGGCTGAAAGCCTAGTACCAACCTATGAACCTATGAACCTATAATATCTCATACAGTGCAGTCTGTTCTAATAATTTAATATTGTCATTCATTTTGCTTCTGATTGTTCTGACCTTTCATTTAGTAAAGAAGTGTTCTGCATTGCTGATTCATTTAATAATTATTAGAGACGTAATGTATACATTCTGATCCATAACTCCTACTGTTTGATGCTCTTCATTATCTTCTAAATAAACGTATATTGGGTCATTTCACTCTACCTGTAGAAAGCAATCTAAAAATGGTACATTTCTTAAAGAATAACACGTCATTAAATGAAGTGTCTTCCTTTTCCCAACTACTTTGTTAGACAAAGGTGGTAACTTTTCTCTCTTCTGTGGTCTGAAATGCTCACCTTACTGCAGCAAAAGAGCTGACTTGTCTCTGTAGAACAACATTCTCTATACTTTATAATGAAGCAAAAATAAAGAAAGCACAACAATACACAGATTACAAAAACTTTAGTATCTGGGATTTTCCTTGGACAAATTTTTAGATGTGGGAGGAGTAAGGTATAGTGGCCAAAAAAAGTACTGTGAGGTTTTTATGCAGACTCAAAAGATGCCGAATAGCACGGACATACTGCTGAAAGGGGCACATAATTAAGTCTTGGTTTATTTACATTTATATGTGGTATTGCAGAGATTATAATGTAGTGGGAAAATACTCACTATGATGAAGAAATGTTATCTTTAAGGTTCACATTCTCACCCTGGTCACAGGTATGGTAAACCTGTCAATTGCTCACTCCCCTCTTCTCCTCTTCCTCTGGTTCATGAACTGCTACTCAGACCTTGTTATTACCTTACATATAAACACTTTGTCCACAAACTGACAGGCTGACTAGACAAGCTCTTGCACCATAGATCATACTCATGTTGCTGACCAGCACGCTGAGTACTGACCTGTCATTCTATGGGGTTTTACGATGACATGAGAGGTGTAGCTAACAGTTAATTTAATATACACTCAATGATCTCTGTGTTCTCAGCCATACAGACACTGCTATCTGGTTTGTATCAATATTAAAGATTTTCATTTTGATAATCACAATATTTTTCTTAAGGTATGTAGTCTATTGTGCAGTTCTGTTTACACAGGACTTTTATAAAACTGCAATGTGAGACTAGAAACAGAATTTTAGTTTTTCAAATAATACTTGCTCGTGCTCTTACAAGTTCCAACTGACTCCTACAGTGACTCTGCAGACAACTACTGTCTGTGGGGTATTCAAGGCAAAGGGAGAAATAGAAGTAGGTTTCCAGGTCTTTCTTCCAATTCAGATGCATACACACTCACAAATATGGCAAATTTGGAGTTCCCAGTGTGTTTGGAAGGTGTGTGTGTGGAGTTCCCAGTGTGTTTGGAAGGTGTGTGTGTGTGTGTGTGTGTGGGGGGGGGGTAACCAAAGCACCTAGAAAAAATAAATGTGAACAGAGGGAGGACATGCAAACTCTACACAGAAGGCACCCAGCCAAGAAATTAACCTGAGAACCTCTTAACAAGACGTTTCTGGTTTGCATCTCAGCTTCGTTGCCATCACTGTGGAGTCTGCATGTCTACACTACTTAAATAAGTTACACAAATGCCCAAGCTTAGCAAGCATTTCTAGGTTAACAAATCTGATGTACGTTTTGATGCAGCTACCCTCTTTAACTTATTCAAACTTGCAGAAAAGCTGGATCTCAACAAATATGAGGCAGGGAACTATTCCTTGGTATGGCACATGCCCACACACCTTAATGCAATTTAGAAGATCAACAATTTACCTAATAAGAAGTCTTTGAGTTGAAATTGGAGCACCCCCTGAAAACAGGGAGGGCATACAGAATCCACGCAGAAGGGACCTCAGCCAGGAACCAAGTTTTGTGAGCCAACATTTTTAACCGATGTATCACTGTGTAGCTCATAATGTTAAAGTATGAAACAAATAATTTAAAATAACATCAGGCAATCAAAAATAGACCAAGGGCCAAAAATTATAGTCTGGAAGTGTCTAAGGAGTGTTGCAAAATACATCCACATCTGCATCTGTGTAAAAATGAAATGTACTTTAAAGTGATTGTAAAAACGCATATTTTAGATCTATATACAGCATTAAATGTAAAAGCTACATTACCTTTTTTAAGTTTTTACATGGTGCCAGAGTCCCAGACTTTAAGGTTGTGTATGATGTTTCAACTGCTTTTTTGCTAAATATTGTTTTATAACCTTGAGGTGTTTCCCTTGTGAAAACAAAAGACTTCATCACTTAAGTCTGGTTTTCAAAACACATGAATAACACTGAAATGTTATCAGGGTTCTATTTATAGTGTTCTGATCCTAGAAAACAAGGACAGAGACATGAAGGAGACCTTAAAGGTTGCAGGACATGATTCCTCACAGAATGGGATCTCATTTGTGGAACAATTTAAAAACATTAATAAAGTATTTTATATAAATTAGTGTTTTAGAGGCACTGTGGGTGAAGCCTTTATAGAAGGCTGTGAAGGAACATATACTTATTATAACTAATAGGGTAATAGTGGACATTACATACAGAACTGTAATTTGTTGTTTTTTTTTTCACTGAGTAATTCATTGCATTTTGATTAGGACAAGGGCAGTTCATATTAACAGAAAACCATTTAAAACTATAACTTGGGTTAAAAAATTTAGTTGCAAAGTTTCTTTTTGGATGTAGAATGTTGTGTGCAATGCAAATTGAAAGGCAAGCAAATCACTTTCACCTTTTTTGCATATGAACAAATGTCTTTAGAGGGTAACTGAATTATCTATATGTCAGCTGCCTGCTCTCTTTGACTTTGCTCTGTTGACTGAAAATGAAACCTTGCCTATACAGAGCCACTCTACTCATCCATAATGCCTATCGTTTTACAGACCATCGACCTGTAAGTGCACCAATCAGCAGAATCACAGAATTATCAGGTTTCTTTTTCTTTTCTTCATGTTTCCTCTAATGTTTCTAATGACCTTCACAAAGTCAGAAAGCAAGTGTGGGGGGGAGGTGCTTTATTTAAATCCAGTTTGGCTACATAGTGTTACATAAAACTAAAGTAGAATTTTATATAGATTCTGCAGGGAATATTATGTTTATCAAGAGGCAGGTTCTCGTCTTACAAAGTGAACAAAGTGAATCACAAATTGATTAATAGTACATATCTTGTGGTGTGACAAAGTTAGGGCTGTGGAAACCTGAGACACAGTGGTTTGAGAAGTCTTGTAGACGTGATGCTGTGCTATAAATGCATTTAATGGCTGAATCTCTTTTTCCCATTTAAAAGTGCACATTACCACTGTCGGCATTAAAATGAAATAATGGACAGAGGTTTCAGATATAATTTGATTACTGGAGGTTAAGGATTTCAAAAGGAATTTCATTTATGAAGAAAAGTGAAATTGGAAATTTCTTATCAGTATCATGTTTTATGAATTTAGACAGAGCTTATTTGATTATCATTCCAATTATTATTCCTGTGCTTGGCTTTCCAGTCTTTAAAATTATGTGCTTAAGCAAAGACTTAATGCAGAAATCTGCACCAGCTGTTCAGATGAAGTCCATAATCATTAAACGGGGAATGGCTTGCGCAGAAGTGACGATGTTTCCTTTCGAGTTTGGTTGGAACTGCCTTTATTGGGAAAAAATGCATAAAAAAGAAAATAATTATAATCACACTATGAAAAACCTTTGCATTATCTAGGTCAGGCATTTTTAATACATTACAAGTTACTTAGATTTCATAGTAGTCACACTTATTCAATCATACAAACATGGTATTTATATCTATTCCACTCGGTTGTCAGACTGTTTCTCAGTAAGCTTCCTTCAGACATCAGAAAGCTGGTTTAACTATCGCTAGATATCAGAAAAGTGATCACGCAATGCTGCCCCTCAGTAGAGATAGAAAGGCAGACTGAAACACACACACACACGTGAGCACATAAACACACACACACACACACACACACACACACACACACACACACACACACACACACACACACACACACACACACGTGCACGCACACTTACATGCACACACTTGAAATAACCAACAGTGAGTTCAGGGTGCTATTATTTTTTGTAGTCAGGTTACAAGTATCAGCCAAACATATTTAATGCCCTATATCCTTTTGCATTTATCCTAAAACCACAGAAGACCACATCAGAATAGTAAAGGTTTTAAGAACAGAAAATTTTCTGTCTTCTCTGGGCCACCTGAGAAACAAGCCAAGGCCTTCCCATGGAGGCTGACGTCATCATCATCATGTGAGAAATCCTGACCTAGGTTAAAATGTATGATTGATACCAAAGAACCATCGGTTATGTTTGTAAGCTTTAATGAATAAATGTAATTTTCCAGTGGGTTTTACTTGATTGTTGAAACAGAAAAGGTTAGAATCCATGTTGGCAGTTGTGCTTGCCTGAAAGACATACAAACCCTTGGCAGTATTAGTAGAACAATGGATAGATGCCCATGTCTATTCAGGTACACAGAAATTTTTCTAACTGCTTAGTATTTTTCTTATTTTCTTACTGATGTTGTCTTCTCTTTCTGCATCTTTTCATTTTGATAGGCCCCTTCTCTGATGTTTTCCATTTAAAAATGATACTCTCATGTAGAACTGTCATTCAGACTAAACTGAAAAGCTAAAAATCAGTCACAACTTTCAGATCACGATTCTATAGGGGAGCATGGCTCTCTACTCCCTACAAATGTAGGGGTGCTATCCTCACCATCACTGAGCCTTTATATTTAATTTTAAGGGTCTCTTGATAGTGGAATAAATGATAAGATTAACTAAATTGACTTGTAACATTCAGGATTGACCTGAGTGAGATTCTGTATTTACAAAAATATGCAGCACGAATGTCACTTGCATGTGAACACACTAATGACACAATGTGGATGCACTAGGTCTGCCTGCATTCAGCCTGCTCATGATAATAATGCAGAACTAGTTTCAATCCTACTTAAGATAAACAAACAAAAAATAATCTGTATCGTGTCCCTCTACATCCCTCCAGGTGACAATACCACAACACTAGAACATATTCTCTCTTGGTTTTCTACCAATGTAACTAATGAAACCATCATCCTGGGTGATGTTAATATAAACTGGGATGCTATTCAATCGCCCACAAACCCCCTAAATATAAACCTCTACAATTTCTCCTAGCTCATCAACACCACAGCTAGACCTTCCAGGGACTTCTCCACTGGAAGCACCCTTGACTGAATTCTAGTATCCCATCCTCACTACATCTCTGAAAGCAGTACTCTTCCTGACCCACTCAGCGACCACTTCCCTACCTTTGCCCACTGTCTATACTCCCCCTTACAAATATCCCATACTTATATCTCTACCCGGTCATTAGCAAACTTCAACCCCAAAGTATTCTCAAACCTGCTCAATCAAACATATTGGAATCCACTAAGGACTCTACCTCTAGATAGTGCTGTTACCTATTTCAACACAATCTTTCTACACCTCCTTAACATCCTGATCCCCCCTAAGAACAAAACGAATTAAGAGTAAATCCGTACCATGGTTAACTAAAGACACCATAAGCATAATGACTCTCCGAGACAAAGCTTGGAAACACTACCAGAAAAACAAAACAATCACCAGCCTTAACAAATACAAACTATTGCATAACAAAGTTAAAAACCATATTTCTTCTGACTGCAAATCTTATTTTTCCACACTACAAACTAACCACAGCACAAACCCTAGAAAATTCTGGCAGAGTATCTCCTCTCTGCTTACCCCAGGAACAAAAGAAAACCCCTGCCCTGACACAAAAGCCACTGACATAGACCTAGCTACCCAATTCAACTCTTTCTTTATTGAATCCATTGCCAAACTAACTTCCTCCTTCACCAACCATCCTAGTTCTACACCTCTACAGCCACCTACTTATTCCTTCTCTAGTACCTCTTCTCACTCAACTACCCCCTCCTCTAATACCTCTTCCCCCTCAATACCCCCTGCTCCATACCCCCTACCTTCTCCATACAGCCCAACCCAATCTCTACTTTTAAAAAACTCTTACAAAAGCTGAAACCAGATTCAAATGCCCCAGACCAAATTCCCTCTTACTTCTTAAAAATATCTGCAGATGCCATAGCCTTTCCCATTTACATCCTAATAAACAGGTCAGTTACAGAAGTCTGGTACCACAACACTGGAAAAAGGCCTTTATTATTCCACTTCACAAAGGTGGGAGCAATAATAATATCCAAAATTTTCGGCCAATTACCATCCTATCCCCCATTTCCAAACTGTTAGAAAAATGCATCCACCTACAACTATTACCCTATCTCATAAATAACCAACTCCTAACCACCACACAACATGGTTTCAGGCCCAGCAACAGCACCATCACTGCTTTCCTTACCTTCCTCGAAACTATCAACAAAGCCCGTAACTCTGGCCTTATTGTGTCCACACTCTTACTAGACCTATCCAAAGCCTTCAACACCATCTATCACAACCTTCTCCTCAACAAACTCTCTAAACTAAACCTTTCCTCTACCACTATCAAATGGTTTACCAGCTACCTGTCTCATAGACAACAAGCTGTCAAATGGAAAAAAAGCTACCTCCCCATTCCTCAATACTACCACTGGAGTACCCCAAGGTTCTATTCTTGGGCCCCTGCTATTTAACATTTTCATAAATGACTTTTATTGGACCATCCCTGAAACTCACCTCATCCAATATGCTGACGACTCCACCATAATCTGTTCAGCCACTTCCATCCCCATTCTTACTAAACTAACCCAAAATGCCTTCTCCTTAACTGAGCAATGGATGCTAAACAACCACCTAGCACTCAATGCCACAAAAACTAAACTAATGTTATTTACTCCTTCTAAAACCAACATCCTAGACAAAAATACCTTCATCATCACCAGTCAGAATAACACACCCCTTGAAATAGTATCTAATACAAAACTGTTAGGTGTCCTATACGATGACCAACTCAAGTTCGACACTCACGTACAAGCAAATATCAAGAAAACACACAAGAAACTTGGCATGCTCTATTGCCACAATCAGTACATCTCCACCCCCACTAAACTAATACTCGCTACAACATACCTTATCCCATCCCTCCTTTATGGAGACCCACTCCTCATCAACCTACAATCCTCCCTAAAAGCTAAACTATCCTCCTGTTACTATAAAATTTCAAAATTTGCAACAGGATACAGATCCCTAACACATCACTGCACTGCCCTTCACAAACTCAACTGGCTAGAACTACCTAACTACCTCACCTATATTCAGCTCACTCAAGCCCATAAACTCATCTTTAACCCCTCTCTCTGCCCCACCCTGGCCTCCACCTTTAAGATACACCAGCCCAATAGATCCCTAAGATCAAACTCCCAAAATCTCATTGAGCTACACAAACCCACCCATCCCCCAGGCAAAAATCTTCTGTCCTTCTCCATAGCCCGCCTGTGGAATTCTCTTCCTCCACTAATCCGCACAACTAGCAGCCCATCTGTCTTCAAAACCTTACTCCATTCCCATCTAACTTCCAAATGGGAATGCTCCTGTACCCATCCTGCATGAAATTCCCAACCCAACCTAATCCCCTACATCCAGCAGACCAACAAATATCCTACTATTATTACTTAACAGCAATAAGCACCATCTGTACTCATACACCTGTATATATACAAAATTGTATAACACTGAAATAAGCATCCAAATATCCTACTATTATTGCTTTACTCCAATAAGCATCTACTATATCCATACACTTGCATATAAATATAATTGCACAACACTGTAATTAGCATCTATTGCAACCAACAGACTTTGTACCTAAATGACATTGTTTAATCACAGTATTTTTCTTCTTCATGTATGCATGTTTTTTGTATTTGTTCCATTTTTGGGTATTACTACATTATCTATTGTTATAATTGCTTTGTAATTAACTTCTAATTGTTTTTGATTCATGTACTGGAGCTTTTCTCCCCAGGACTCCATTGAAAATGGGCTCCTAGTGGCCCAATGGACCATACTGGCAACAAACTGCAAATAAATAAATAAAATAAATTTGTTTTTCTGTGACTTTACTTATTCCATCTTTTTTCATTTTGTTGTTTGTTGTTGTAGTGTTAGAGGTTCATAATGTGCAACATGACATGCCTTGTCTGTAAGCTGGGTGTTTTCAGGAAATGGCCAAACTATACACTTATGCTGTACTAATGTGTCTGTAAAAAGGAAAAGCATGTCATGTATGTGGCTAGTGGGATTTGGCTTTATTAGCCGGAATGCATCATTAAAGACTTATAAACAGTAAGAAATTAGAGGCCTTTCAGAAACCATGTAGCTGAAACGCTTGTGTGTCCTTAAGGGGCCATTTGTATACAGTGGTGGCAGGAGACAGCTGAATGGCTGGGGTCAATTGGAAGGGGTGTGGTCAATGAGAAAGGGGAGGGGCTATGCTCAAAACCACAAAAACTGTAACTTTAATTAAATACGCTGCCCTGGGTGCCAAACCATCATTTTGAGAGTCCAAACCATCATTATGAGAGTCCAATCAAGACAAAATGAAGTATAGAAGAAAAAATATATTTCAATGCATTGGCTGCATAACAGCTTACTTAATATCTAGATGGAAACAAAAAGGTTGTGAGGCATGAAAAAATAAATTACTTTTTAAATACATTATTGGAACGCCAGTCAAAATCAAGTATAAAAAAACAAGCAGCACTCAACTCAAACCAGCACTCAACTCAAACCACTTCTCCTTGCACCACAGTTCTAATTATAATTTATATTCAGCTTTATTAAAGTACCAAGTAACATGCTGAAAGTAGCAATCTCTGTGATACCCCCACTTGCAAAAATGTTTCTTATCCAAAAAAGACCTGCTGCCTGACAACAATTATCTACTTGTTTCATGGGGAAAACATGATCAAAGTAAAAATGAAAAGCAAACAAGATACATTGCTTAAAGGATTACTGCACAGGTTATGGAAATGATAGATTGGCATTCTGTTTAGTTTACAGGTAAAGCCTGCAAATATGACTGCAAGTCTCTAGCAAATATAATGAGCTTCTTAAAATAATGTAATCCTGTCCTTTATTACAAATATTGTCATATGCATTCAATACCCAAGGCTTATACGTTATCTAGTTATGCAAGTATTCTCTCCATGGCAACAACAGAAAGGCTTTCAATGTTGGCACTTCTTTAACAGTATGCTTATTAAAGCTTACTTGCATCTTACAATCTCAGACAAGCTTACCTGATGGTCATTAAAGCATTGCTACTTAAACACAGAGCAACAGGCACTTTCTGAATAATATTAAGCATAAATCAACAGTATAAAAAAATGACAGAACCCAGAACATTCTGCAAAATCAAGGACAGATGAAAAGCCACTATAGTACTTGTGTCTAGCTTGGATGGGGGGATACTCTGCACATTTACACTGCATAACTGCTCCTTGCCTTGCTTGGACACATCCAGAGTCACTACATGGGGGAGTGGGTTGCAACAAGTATGTCACAATTTGAAATGTCTCTGGCTGACTGTGATGGCCCTGACACATTTGTCATACCTCTCAACCTCAGAGCAAGAAATCTGGACAAAGCCATACATAGACATGGGGCAAAGGCCCAAAAATAAGGACAATTTTTAAATATTGCTCTTATAAACTTAGAAAGATAATAGAATAGTAGGTCTTGCATTAGTATAAATTTTCTGAAGGGTATGAAATCTGAAACTCAAATGTCTGTCATTATTTTCTAATGTCAGTCTTTAATGATTTACCACTAATTTGCCAAAAAAACACATTTTTTTTAAAAATGGACCAAACGTGATGCAAAAATATAAAATAGCCACACAATACAGCTGGGAACCTGTCAAAGAAGGGACACTTTTTCTTAATATTAGTACTGTTAACTTGAGCAGTTGGCAAAATAAAAGAATCTACATGCATTTCTGAAATAAAAGTAATCTATAACTGATTATTACAGTTATTTATTAATTGTAAACCCTCCACCTTTTCTTCCAAAATTGCCATTTTGCGGAGAGATTATTAGGGGAAGAGCAACATTTTAAGCCAAAATCTGGTACGTTTGAGAGGTTTGGATATGCCTAATTCTATAAAGCAATATATTTGCATGTACCTCTCAACCTGTTAATGCAGGAAATCTGGACAAGGCCAAATATATTGGGGGGAACATATAAACAGTACTAAAAATTGCTCTTGTATAAACTGAGACAATTGATAGAATAACAGGTCTTGTTTTAGCATGCATTTTTCTGAAGGTTATGAAGTCTGAAACTCAGTGTCTGTCATTTAGTAACTTAATTCCTAAATGATTTGCCAGAAAACCACAAGTTTTATGAGGAACAAACCAAAAACAAGCAAAAATCTATTTATTCTATGAAAATCTGGACAGTTGACAGGTATATTTCAGCTGGGGGCTGTCTGACTTTTCTGCCCTTCCCCCTGACAAAATCATGGTCGAATGGAGCCTCCCCCCTGCAGCCATTATAATGAACCATTACTAGGCTATGTCACCCCATTTATCATAAACACTAATGTGTATACTGCTTTACTTCTACGATGACTTGTCTTCATTTGAAAGTTTTATTTTGCATTTTACAGCACAAACACTAAGACATCTGCTAAACAAAGCAACGCAGTCTCACAATGAAAACAGACTTAGCATTAAAACTTCTCTGCCCTTGAAATTCACATTCATTGAAACAGCACTGAAACCCACATTCAAAGAAAATACATTTGGCTAGTGGAAGATAAAGATTAACTTTGGGCTATTTTCAAATTATAGGCCCCTTGCACACAAAACATACATGTGTTCTGTGATGCACCTTTCTGATTGCATTACATTATATTCCTTGTATAATACAGTACAGTTGTTAGAGGGTGTTTTAAATTTATTGTTTTGAACATTTTTCCAGTAATCAATGAAACAAAATACATGCACCAATAATGACAATACTGCCCAACTGAGAACATTTCCATCATAAAAGTGTACTCAAACTTTTACAGTCCACCAGTATCAGTAAATATGCGCAATCTCTGCATAAGTAAAAGTTATCTAAATAATTCCACATTAAAAAGATCTGTAACTTATGAAGAGGTTGCTGCTAGCAAACAACTTTATATTTCATTGTTTCTTCTACAAATAAAGTGCCTGTTGCCCTTGAGGAATAAATTGCATATATTACATTAAAAAAATGACAAGCTAGTAATATTGCAATAGGGAATGGATGGCAAACTGATAACAGGTTCATAGTTACTAGGTATCTCTGACCAAAGAGGACATTCTCAGGACAGCAGCATCCACCCCCTTTAAAAGTACAACACAGTACAGTATCAGCAACACATCTACATACTGTGGGAGTACAATCCACAGCCTTTTGCATCAAAAGCAAGTACACTACCTGTTATGCTATTAACAATGCAAGTAAACTATGCATAAGCAGCACTAAATATCTCTTCAAGCTCTCAGCATCGAAAGCAAGTACACTAACGGTTGTGCTATTAACAATGCAAGAAAACTCAGCATAAGCAGCACTAAATGTCTCTTCAAGCTCTCAGCATCAAAAACAAGTACACTACCTGTTGTGCTATTAACAATGCAAGTAAACTCAGCATAAGCAGCACTAAACGTCTCTTCAAGCTCTCAGCTCCTTGTAAAATCCACTCGACACTCAACTGTATCTCTCAACTTTGCAGCACAAGACATCTGGAAAAAAAACAAAATTTATTGGGAGGGAGAAGGAGATAAAAGCCCAAAAAACAGAGACACATTTTAAATACTGCTTGTATAATCTTGGAAAGTTGCTAGAATAAAATGTTATGTTACCACCATGCATTTCACTGCCAAGTCTTGAAAGCAGGACCCTATGCACTACAGTCAGAGCAACATGCCACTATGCCATAAGCTGTTTCTTAAAAGAAATGAAGACTGAAACTTAAATGGCTATTATTTAATGATTCATTTCTCACCATACCTCTCAACCTCTTAGCACAAAACACTTGGACAAAGCCAATAATGGGGGAATACAGCCCCCAAACATATTCAGTGAATTCAGTTCTCAGTTCTCATCATAGCTCTCAACCTCTTAGCACAGTTGCTAGAATAAAATGTTATATTACCACCATGTTTTTCACTGCCAAGTCTTGAACACAGGACCCTATGCACTACAGTTAGAGCAACATACCACTATGACATATCAGCTGTTTCTTAAAAGAAATTAATTTAAACTTAAATGGCTATTATTTAATGAATTCAGTTCTCACCATACCTCTCAACCTCTTAGCACAAAAACACTTGGACAAAGCCAATAATGGTGGAATACAGCCCCCAAACATATTCAGTGAATTCTGTTCTCAGTTCTCACCAAAGCTCTCAACCTCTTAGCACAAAAAAACAGGACAAAGTGAATAATGGGAGAATACAGCCCCAAAAATAGGGACAATTTCAAATACTGATGTTATAAACTTAGAAAATTTGTAGAATAAAGGGTTTTGTTTTGTTTAGTATTACCAATGTATTTTCTGAAGAATATGAAGTCTGAAATTTAAATGCCTGTGTCATCACATTAAGAAACATATGAGGCAAAAATCTGCAATGGTGGTGGGTAGGGAATTCAGGGTGTTGCTGCTACCTGTATCCACGGTACAGGGTTTGAGCCTCAGCCTGCATAACTCTAGCCACCTGGAATATTGACGTGGGGCATTACACACACACACACACACACACACACACACACACACACACACACACACACACACACACTGCCGTTAGCTTCCGAACCAGAATGTCTGCTTACACATGTGCTGCTCAGTCTGCTCCAAATGAAGCTATCTGCTGCTCAGTCCGACTCCGAATGAGAATATCTGAATTAAGAAACACTCAGTCCACTGCCATTACTAGCTTCTGAGAATGTCTGCATTAAGCACTCAGTTGGCTGCCATTACTCCCTTGCAAGTAGCACTCAGTCCAAGAGTGTGTGTGCGTGCATGCTGGGAGTGCGAGCCAGCCAATCAGCTGTTCAGTAAAGTTAGGAGTGCTGGGGAGCAAGACTGCAGACACTGCAGTCCATTCTCCTTGCAGTCTATCTGGTTATAATCGCAGAGACTTCTGGGGCATCTACAATGGATTCCTTGTTTTTGTAATCTGGACTGGTTAGACATCAGTCCGGAAAACACATAGGGAAAAGCACACATGCGCAGGACTTGGAGCTACTTTTCTGTTTTCTGTTGTTTCCATTTTACAGCTGGGGGGGCTGCAGTCCAATAGCACGAGCCACCCCTGTTTGTATATATCATATGGGCCTCCTTCCTTGTATGTTAAGGTATTGCACAGTGGAGATTTTAATTTGCCTTGGTCTTTTTGTTGCTTTTGTAAATATCAGGCAAAAAGTTGTCTTCACATCTATCCTATTGCCAATCCATTTTGGGAAACTAGTTCTAGTTCTCATTCACTTACTTGTGTTTAAATTGTGGCACTTTACAGTGAAGTGCATGACACACTTTGGATCCATTCACATCTTCCCTTCCCTATAGGAACAATCAACTTGGCAGTCCACAACTGACTCCCTGGAAACCGCATCAACTGGTTTTCTACAAACTGAATGAGGTATTTCCTTTTCACCAACACATTCTGCTTGGCTGATCATTAGAAATTCTCTTGCCTCAATCAGAAATTTTCTAGCCTGAGTTTGTTCTCTTGATCTTTGCTTTTTCCTTCAATAAAATGAAATATGTTCATACTGTCTGTATCTCAACCTCATACTTCCAATATATTTCATCCATTTCCTTAATGGTGTAGGTAGAATCTGTTTTTATCTCCATAAGCATTTCACATAATCCATAACATAATGTTTTCCTTCAGGCTTGTGAGATCAATGGACAGGCATTCTAGCTTGTCCAATACCTTATATAATTCTACCTGCATCATGACAATGTCACAACTGTTTTAGTCTTCGCACAATATAGCAGTAATTCATGGATTTCAACCCTCATTGTTCTGGTTCTGCCCAATAACATTATGATTTTACTGGATAAAGTGTGTAAAGCCTTCTGCCTAAGTAGTCACATTGTTTAGACTCCACAGTACAGGGGAAGGGGTTAATTGAAGACCCAGTAAAACTTCTGGCCCATTTTTGTCTGCAGTGCACATGCTAAAAAATCTTTTTAAATGTTTTAGTAAAAGGTTGAACATGGTGATTTCTGCAGTGCTCAGCCCATCATAAATGGGCCTTGTTAGAGGAGGAGCATCAACTGACTGCAAGCATTTATGCTTAGATTTTTATGGAAAATACAGAGTGGTAAAGTAATGGGACAGTGGGTATAACTCTGTCTAATACAAAAAAAAATATATGACATAGCCAACTGAGATGTTTTATTCCATGTGTTGGATGCACTGAAGCACTTGTAAATGGTGTGAATGAGGGATTCTCTGATAAGATGATGTATAGCAGAGGAATGCAATGATGGTGCCCTTCTTCACCATAACTATTAATGTTTAGAATTAATGTTCTAAACACAAAAGGAGAGTCACATTCTGGGGATGTGGGCAAAGAATACGTAGGGAGTAGCATTATTTGTTTCATAGATGATTGCTTGAATAAGATGGCAGAAGGAATTATGTATCTGAAGATAAAAGCTAATAAGAATTGGGAGGCGGTAACAATTTGAATTAGGGGATTCAAGGTAAATAGAGTGGTAGAGTGGGTCATTAGTGGGGTAGGTTAGTGGTTGTGAAACTAATGCTCATCCCTTTAATGCCCTGTATATGGGGAACCTTTTCCAGGGACTGTTTGATGATGCATACTCAATGTTTTTGTGGCAACCCCTCACATTCCTTGTAGAGGTCTTTGTTCCCCATATCCTCTTATTTAATATAACATGCTGTGAGTTTCCATAGACTAGGCACTTTAATAGCCATATTCTTTTAGTTGAATGTTTATAATTTTCAAGAGGATTTTGATTTTAAATTTTTAAGTATTTATCCTTTATTATAATAACCTAAGATCTTGGGTTTGTATTTTAAGATATTTAGTCTGTGTTACAATTATCTTCGAAGTTTACAAGTAAGAGTTATAACTTTTTTATCTCTCAGTAATTGTCACTTATATGTTGCACTTTATAAATATCTTATTTTTATCTATTTTATTAAAACAAGTATTTAAACAATTGCAGTGTTCAAGGACAGTGAACAGCTTTTTTTATTTTAAAGCAATTGCCTTTTCTCCTTCATTTGC